>NC_135478.1:212715410-212854997 GCF_052094955.1 Ictidomys tridecemlineatus | reverse complement strand
GAGTCTCCAAAGTCTGTTATGTGTAACAGTCCTTCTGCATCCCAGTCTCCAACAACTGCTCTCTGCAACCGTCGTTCTGCACACCAGTCTCCAAACTCTGCTCTCTGTAACAGCCCTTCTGCACCCAGTCTCTAACCTCTGCTCTCTGTAACAGGCCTTCTGCAACCCAGTCTCCAAACTCTGCTCTCTGTATCAGTCCTTCTGCACCCCAGTCTCCAAACTCTGCTCTCTGTAACACTCCTTCTGCACCTCAGTCTCCAATTTCTGCTCTCTGCAACGGTCCTTCGGCACCCAAGTCTCCAACCTCTGCTCTCTGCCACAGTCCTTCTACACACCAGTCTTCAACCTCTGCTCTTTGTAACAGTCTTTCTGCACACCAGTCTCCAACCTCTGCTCTCTGTAACAATCTTTCTGCACACCAGTCTCCCAACTCTGCTTTCTGTATCATGATTTTTCACCCCAGTCTCCAAAGTCTGCTATGTGTAACAGTCCTTCTTCATCTCACTCTCCAAAATCTGCTCTCTGCAACAGTCCTTCTGCACTCCGGAATCCAAACTCTGCTTTCTGCAAAATTCTATCTGCATCCCAGTTTCCAAACTGTGCTTTCTGTAACTGTCCTTCTGCACCCCAGTCTCCCACCTCTTCTCTCTGTTATGATCCTTATACACCCCAGTCTCCACTTTGCTCTCTGCAATGATTCTTTTACACCTGAGTTTCCAACTTTTGCTCTCTTCCTTGATCTTTCTGCACCCCTCTCTCCAACCTCTGCTCTATGTATGATCCTTCTGAAGAGAAGTCTCCAAACTCTGCTTTCTGTAACAGTCTTTGTGCACCCCAGTCTCCAAACTCTGCTCTCTGTAAAGGTTCTTCTGCACCATAGTCTCCATCCTCTGCTCTCTGCATCATTTTTTTTGCACCCCAGTCTTCAAACCCTTTTCTCTGCAATAGTCCTTCTGCACCCCTGTCTCGAAACTCTGCTCTCGGTAACAGTCCTTCTCTACTGCACTCTCAAAACTCTGCTCTCTGTAATGGTCCTTTTGCACCCCAGTCACCAACCTCTGCTCTCTGCAACACTCCTTCTACACCCCAGTCTCAAACATCTGCTCTCTTCAAAAGTCTTTCTACACGCATGTCTCCAACCTCTACTCTCTGCAACGATCTTTCTGCACCCCAGTCTCCAACGTCTGCTCTCTGCAACAGTATTTCTGCACCCCAGTCTCTAACTTGTGGTCTCTATAAGATCCTACTGCACCCCAGTTTCCAAACTTTATTCTATTTGACATTCCTTCTGCACCCCAGTCTCAAAGCTCTACTCTCTGTAACAGTCCTTCTGTACTGCAGTCTCCAAACTCTGCTCTCTGAAACAGTCCTTCTGCAACCATGTCTCCAACCTCTGCACTCTGCAACAGTCTTTCTGCACCTCAATCTCCAACATCTGCTCTCTATTACAGGCCTTCTTCACCCCAGTCTCCAAAAGCTTTTCTCTGTAACAGTTCTTCTGCACCCCAATCTCCAAACTCTGCTCTCTGTAACACTCTTTCTGCTCCCCAGTCTCCATCGTCTGCTCTCTGTAATAATCCTTCTGTACCCAGTCTCCAACCTCTCCTCTTAGTAAAAGTCTTTCTGCACCTCAGCCTGCAATATCTGCTCTCTGTAATAATCCGTCATCACCTCAGTCTCCAAACTCTGCTCTCTGTAACAGGCCTTCTGCACCCCAGTCTCCAACCTCTGCTCTTTGGATCAGTCCTTCTGTACCCCAGTAACCTTTCTCTGCACTCTGTAACAATCCTTCTGCACCTCAGTCTCCCACCTCTCCTCTCTGCAACGGTCCTTCTGCACCCCAGTCTCAAAACTCTACTCTCTATAACAGTTCTTCTACACCCCAATCTCCAACCTCTACTCTCTACAACAGTCCTTCGCATACCAGTATCCAACATCTGATCTCTGCAACAGTTCTTCTCCACCCCAGTCTCCAACCTCTGCTCTCTGTAACAGTGCTTCTGTACTGCAGTTTCCAAACACTTCTCTCTGTAACGGTCCTTCTGCACATAGTCTCAAACCTCAGTTTTCTGTATTAGTCCTTCTGCAATCAAGTCTTCAACCTCTGATCTCTGTAACACTCCTTCTGCTTCTCAGTGTCCAAATTCTGCTCTCTTCAAGAGTTTTTCTACACCCCAATCTCCAACCTATGCTCTCTGCAACAGTCCGTCTACACCCAAGTCTCCAATATCTGCTCTCTTCAACAGTCCTTCTGCACCTCATACTCCAAACTTTGCTCTCTGCAATGGTCCCTCTGCACCCCAGTTTCCAAACTCTTCTCTCTGTAAGATCCTACTGCACATCAGTTTACAAACTCTTCTCTCCGTAACATTACTTCTGCACCCCAGTCTCAAAACTCTGCTCTCTGCAATGGTTCCTCTGCACCCCAGTCTCCAAACTCTGTTCTCTACAACAGTTCTTATGTACTATGATCTTCAACCTCTATTCTCTGTAAGGGTCCTTCTTAACTCCAGTCTCCAACCTCTGCTTTCTGTATCAGTCTTTCTGCAACACAGTTTCCAAACTCTGCTCTATGTAATAATCTTTATGAACCTCACTCTGCAAACTATGCTCTCTGCAACAGTCCTTCTGCACCACAGTCTTCAATCTTGCTCTCTGCAACAGTCCTTCTGCACACCAGTCTCCAAAATCTTCTCTCTGCCACAATCCTTCTCCACCCCATTCTCCAACCTCTGCTCTCTGTAACAGTCCTTCTGTACTGCAGTCTCAAAACTCTCCTCTCTGTAACAGTCCTTCTGTACTGCAGTCTCAAAACTCTGCTCTCTGTAACGATCCTTCTGCTCCCCAGTCTACAAACTCTGCTTTCTGTATCAGTTTTTCTGCACCTCAGACTCCAACCTCTGCTCTACGCAATAGTCTTTCTGCGCCCCAATCTCCAAACTCTGCTTTCTACAATTGTCTTTCTGCACCCGAGTCTCCAACCTCTGTTCTCTACAACACTTATTCTGCACCCCATTCTCCAACCTTTTCTCTCTGTAACAGTACTTCTACACCCCAGTCTCCAAACTCTGCTCTTTGTAACATTCCTTCTGTACTGTAGTCTCAAACCTCTGCTCTCTGTAATGGTTCTTCTGCACCCCAGTCTTAAAACTCTGCTTTCTGTATCAGTCCTTCTGCATATCAGACTCCAACCTCTTCTCTCCTCAAGAGTTATGCTGCACCCCAATCTCCAACCTCTGCTTTCTGTAACAGTCCTACTGCACCCTAGTCTCCAACCTCTGCTCTCTGTATCAATCCTTCTGAACCTCAATCTCCAAGTCTTCTCTCTGCAACGGTTCTTCTGAACCACAGTCTTCAACGTCTGTTTTTTACAACACTTCTTCTGGACCCCAGGCTCCAACCTCTGCTCACTTTAACAGTCCTTCTGTACTGCAGTTTCCAAACTATTCTCTCTATAACTGTCCTGCACATCAGTCTCCAACCCCTGCTTTCTCTATCAGTCCTTCTGCACTCAAGTCTCCAAACTCTGCTCTCTTTACAGTCCTTCTGCACCTCAGTCTCCAAATTCTGCTCTCTGCAACAGTCCTTCTACAACAAAGTCTCCAACACCTGCACTCCTCAACATTTTTTCTGCACCTCAGTCTCCAACCTCTGCTCTCTACAATCGTCTTTCTACACCTCAGTCTTCAACATCTACTCTCTGTAACAGTCTTTCTGCACCTCAGTCTCAAATTTCTGCTCTCTGTATGATCCTATGAAAAGAAGTCTCCAAACTCTGCTTTCTGTAACAGTCCTTCTTCACCCCAGTCTCCAAAGTCTGCTCTCTGTAAGATCCTTCTGCATCCCAGTCTCCAAACTCTGCTCTCGGTATCAGTCCTGCACCCCAGTTTCCAAACACTGCTCTCTGTAAAAGTTTTTTTGTATCTCAGTCTTCAACAACTGCTCTCTGAAACAGTCTTTCTGCACACCAGTCTTCAACCTCTGCTTTTTAGAACACTTCTTATATACACCAGTCTCCATACTCTACTGAAACCCAGTCTCCAACCTCTGCTCTATGCAACAGTCCTGTGGCACCCCAATCTCCAAATGTTACTCTGTGCAACAGTCTTTCTGCACCCCAGTCTCCAACCTCTGCTCTCTGCAACAGTTCTCCTGCAACCTAATCTCCAACCTCTACTCTCTGCAATAGTCCTTCTGCACCCAAGTCTCCAACCTCTACTCTATGCAACAGTCCTTCTGCACCCCAGTCTCCAACATCTGCTCTCTACAACAGTCTTTCTGCACCACAGTCTCCAAACTCTGCTCTCTTTAACAGTCCTTCTGCACCTCACTCTGCAACCTCTGCTCTCTACAACAGTTTTTCTGTACCCCAGTTTTCAACCTCTGCTCTCTGCAACAGTCATTCCTCACCCCAGTCCCCAAAATATGCTCTCTGTAACAGTCCTTTTCTACTGCAGTCTCCAACCTCTGTTTTCTGTAACAGTCCTTCTGTACTGCAGACTCCAACCTCTTCTCTCTGTAACGGTATTTCTGCATCCCAGTCTCCAAACTCTACTTTCTGTATCAGTCCTTCTGCACCCCGGTCTCTAACCTCTTGTCTCTGTAACAGTAGTTCTGCACCTCAGACTCCAAACTCTTCCCTCTGCAACAGTACTTCTGCGCCCAAATCTCAAACCTCTGCTATCTGCAACACTCCTTCTGAACCTCAGTGTTCTAATTCTGCTCTCTGTAAGATCCTTCTGAAACCCAGTCTCCAACGTCTGCTTTCTGCAATGATCCATCTGCATCCGAGTCTTCAACCTCTGTTCTCTACAACACTTATTCTGCACCCCAATCTCCATCCAGTGCTTTCTGTTACAGTCCTTCTGTACCGCATTCTTCAACCTCTGTTCGCTGTAAGGGTTTTTTCTGAACCCCAGTCTCCAACCTCTGCTTTCTGTATCAGTCATTCTGCCCCACATTCTCCAGTCTCTGCTCTCTGCAACAGTCCTACTGCAACCCAGTCTCCAACATCTTCTCTCTGCAACAGTCCTTCTCCACCTCAGTCTCAAAACTCTGCTCTCTGCAACAGTCTTTCTGCACCCAGGTCACCAAGGTCTGCGTTCTGTATCAGTCCTTCTAAACCCCAGTCTCCAACCTATGCTCTCTGTAACAGTCTTTCTGCACCTCAGTCTCTAACCTCTACTCTCTGCAGCAATCCTTCTCCACCCCAGTCTCCAACCTCTGATGTTGGCAACAATCCTTCTGGACGCCAATCTCCAACCTCTACTCTCTGCAACAGTCGTTCTACACCCCAGTCTGCAACCTCTGCTCTCTGTAACAGGCCTTCTGCACCTCAATCTGAAAACTCTGCTCTCTGCAACGATCCTTCTGCACATCAGTCTCTAAGCTCTGCTCTCTGTAACAGTCCATCTGTACCTCAGTCTCCAACCTCTGCTCTCTGTAAGATCCTTTTGCAACCCAGTCTTTAAACTCTGCTCTCTGTAACTGTCTTTCCGCACCCCAGTCTCCAAGCCCTGCTCTGTAACAGGTCTTCTGCTCCCCAATCTCCAAACTCTGCTTTCTGTAACAGGCCTTTTGACCCAGTCTCCAACCTCTTCTCTCTTCAACAATCCTTCTGCACCCAAGTCTCCAACCTCTGCTCTCAGCTACAATCCTTCTGCACCCCAGGCTCCAAACTATGCTGTCTGTCAGATCCTTCTGCACACCTGTCTCCAACCACTGCTCTCTGAAACAGTCCTTCTGTACTGCAGTCTTTAACCTATGGTATCTGTAAGGGTCCTGCTGCACCTAAGTCTCCAACCTGTGCTCTCTGTAAAATACCTACTGCACCCCAGTCTTCAACCTGTTCTCTCTGTAAAAGTCCTTCTGCACCACAGTCTCCAAACTCTGCTCTCTTTAAGGATCCTTCTGCACCCCAGTCTCCAACCTCTGCTCTCTGTAACAGTCCTTCTGTACTGCAGTCTCCAACCTCTGCTCTCTGTAAGGGTCTTTCTGCACCCCAGTTACCAAACTCTGCTTTCTGTATCAGTTCTTGTGCACCCCAGTCTCCAACCTTTTCTCTCTGTATCAATTTTTCTGCACCTCAGTCTCCAAGAATTCTCTCTGAAACGGTCCTTCTGCACCTCAGTCTCCAACCTCTTCTCTGTGTAACAGTGCTTCTGGGCCTCAGTCTCCAACCTCTGGTCTCTGTAACATTCTTCTGCAACCTAGTATCCAAACTCTGCTCTCTGTAACAGTCATTCTGCACCCCATTCTGCTCTCCGTAAATGGCCTTATGCACTCAGGTCCCCAACCTCTGCACTCTGTAAGAGGCCTTCTGCACCCAAGTCTCCAACCTCTACTCTCTGCAACGAGCCTTCTGCACCCCAGTCTCCAACCTCTGCTCTCTGCAACATTCCTTCTGCACCTCAGTCTCCAACCTCGCTCTCGGCAACGGTCCTTGTACACCCCAGTCTCCACCCTCTGGTCTCTGTAACAGTCCTTCTGAACCGGAGCCTCTTACCTCTGCTCTCTGTAACGGTTCTTCTGCACCCCAGTCTCCAACATCTGCTCTCTCTATCATACCTTCTGCACCCAAGTCTCCAAACTCTGCTTTCTGTGACAGTCTTTATGCACCCCAGACTCCAACCTCTGCTCTCTGTACCAGTCCTTCTGAACCGGAGTCTCCTAACTCTGCTCTCTGTAACGGTCATTCTGCACCCCAGTCTCCCACATCTGCCTCCTCTTTCAGTCATTCTTCACCCCAGTCTCCAACCTCTGCTCTCTGTAACAGTCGTTCTGCACCCAAGTCTCCAGCCTCTGCTTTCTATAACAGTCCTTTTGAACTGGAGTCTCCTACCTCTGATCTCTGTAACGGTTCTTCTGCATCCCAGTCTCCAACATCTGCTTTTTCTATTAGTCCTTCAGTACCCCAGTCTTCAACCTCTGCTCTCTGCAACATTCCTTGTGCACTCAGTCTCCAGTCTTTACTCTCTGTAAGATCCTTTTGCACACCAGTCTCCTACGTCTGCTCGCTGAAACAGTCCTTCTGCAACCCAGTCTCCAAACTCTGCTCTCTGTAACAATAATTCTGCACCTCAGTCTCCAACCACTTTTTTCTACAAAGGTCCTTCTGCACCCCAGTCTCCAACCTCTGTTCTCTTACACAGTCCTACTTCACCCCAGTCTCAAACCTCTGAACTCTGTAACAGTCTTTCTGCACCCCAGTCTCCAACCTCTGCTCTTTGCAACAGTCCTTCTGCACCTCAGTCTCAAAACTCTGCTCTTTGTAATATCCTTCTGTAACCCAGTCTCCAAACTCTGCTCTCTCTAACAGTCCTTCTGCACCCCAGTCTCCAAACTCCGCTCTCTAGAACAGGCCTTCTTCACCCCATTCTCTAACCTCTGCTCTCTGTAAGATTATTTCTGAACCCCAGTCTCCAACGTCTACTCTCTGCAACAGTCCTTCTGCACCGAACATCTGCTCTCTTCAACCGTCCTTCTATAACCCAGTCCTCAACTTCTGCTCTCTGCAACAGTCCTTCAACACCCCATTCTCCATACTCTGCTAACCCAAACAATCTTTCTGCACCCCAGTCTCCAAACTCTGTTCTCTATAACAATTCTTCTGCACCCCAGTCTTTAAACTTTGCTCTCTGTCACAGTTTGTCTGTACTGCAGTCTCCAAACTTTGTTCTTTGTAAGGGTTCCATACATCCCAGTATCCAAACTCTGCTTTCTGTATCCGTCGTTTTTCACCACACTCCTCAAACTCTGCGCTCTGTAACATTCCTTCTGCAGCTCAGTCTGCAACCTCTGCTCTCTGCAACAGTCCTTCTATACCCCATTCTCCAACCTCTGATCTCTGGAACAGTAGTTTTGTACCCCAGACTCAAACATCTGCTCTCTGAAACAGTTCTTCTCCAGCCCAGTCTCAAAACTCTGCTCTCTGTAACAGTCCTTCTGTACTGCAGTCTCCAACCTCTGCTCTCTGTAAGGGTCCTTCTGCACCAGAGTCTCCAACCTCTGCTTTCTGTATCAGTTCTTCTGCACCCCAGTGTCCAACTTCTTCTCTCTGTATCAATCCTTCTGCACCTCAGTCTCCAAGTCTCCTCTCTGCAATGGTCATTCTGCACCTCAGTCTCCAAACTCTTCTCTCTGTAACAGTGGTTCTGCACCTCAGTCTCCAACCTCTGCTTTCTGTAACATCCTTCTGCAACCCGGTCTCCAAACTCTGCTCTCTCTAAAAGTACTTTTGCACCCCAGTCTCCAAACTCTGCTCTCAGTTACAAGAATTCTTCAACCCATTCTCCACGTTCTGCTCTCTGTAAGAGTCCTTCTGTACCCCAGTCTCCAACCTCTGCTCTCTGCAACGATCCTTCTGAACCCCAGTCTCCAACGTCTACTCTCTGTAACAGTCTTTCTGAACCCAAGTCTCCTACATCTGTTCTATGCAACAGTCCCTCTGAACCTCAGTCTGATAACTCTGCTCTCGGCAAAGATCCTTCTGCACCCCAGTCTCAAAACTCCGCTCTCTGTAACAGTCATTCTGCACGTCAGTCTTCAACCTCTGTTCTCTGTAAGATCCCTCTGAAACCCAGTCTTTAAAGTCTGCAAACTGTAACAGTCCTTCTGCACCCCAGTCCCCAAACTCTGCTCTCTGTAACATGCCTTCGGCACCCCAGTCTCAAAACTCTGCTCTCGGAAACAGGCCATCTGCTTTCCAGTCTCCAACCTTTTCTCTCTGCAACGAACCTTCTGCACCCCAGTCCCTATCCTCAGCTCTCTGAAAAATCCTTCTGCACATCAGTCTCCAAACTCTGCTCTATGTTAGAGTCCTTCTGCACCCCAGTCTTCAACCTCTGCTCTCGGTAACAGTCCTCTACCACAGTCTCCAAACTGTGTTCTCTGTAAAGATTCTTCTGCACCCCAATTTCGAAACTCTGCTTCCTGTAACAGTTTTTCTGCACCCGAGTTCCCAAACTCTGCTCTCTGTAACAGTCCTCTACATACCAGTCTTCAACTACTGCTCTTTGTAAATATCCACCTGCACCTAGTTTGAAACTTCTGCTCTCCACGATTCTTCTGCACCCCAGTTTCCAACCACTGCTATTTGTAACAGTCCCCATGCACCTCAGTCTCCAGACTCTGCTCTATGTAAGATCCTTAAGAAACCCAGTCTCCAAACTCATCTCTCTATAACAGTCCTTCTGCACCCAGTTTCCAACTTCTCCTCTCTGTTACAGGCCTTCTGCACGCCAGTCTCCAAACTCTGCTCTATGCAACGATAATTCTGCACTCCTGTCTCCAACCTCTGCTCTTTGTAATGATCCTACTGCACTCCAGTCTCCAACCTCTAATCTCTGAAACAGTCCTTGTGCACCTCAGTCTCCAACTTCTGCTCTCTGAAAGATCATTCTGCACCCCTGTCTCCAAGCTCTGCTCCTTGCAACGATTCTTCTGGACCCCAGTCTCCAACCTCTGCTCTATGTAACAGGACTTCTGCACCTAAGTCTCCAACATCTGCTCTCCGCAACAGTCCTTCTGCACCCCAGTCTCCAACCTCTGCTCTCTGCAACAGTATTTCTGCACCACAGTCTCCAACCTCTGCTCTCTGTAAGATCCTTCTGCACCCCAGTTTCCAAACTCTGGTCTCTGTAACATTCATTTTCTACCCCAGTCTTTAACCTCTGCTTTCTGCATGTGTCCTACGTCACCCCAGTCTCAAACCTCTGTCCTCTGCAACAGTCCTTCTGTTCCGCAGTTTCCAACATCTGCTCTCCATAACTTGTTCTTCTGTACCGCAGTCTTCAAACTCTGCTTTCTGTATCAGTCCTTCTAAACCCCAGTCTAAAACCTCTGTTCTCTGTATCTATCATTCTGCACCTCAGTCTCAAACCTGTGCTCTCTGTAACATTCCTTCTGCACCCGAGTCTCCAACCTATGCACTCTGTAACATTTTTTCTATACCGCAGTCTCCAAACTCTGGTCTCTGTAACGGTTTTTCTGCACCCCAATTGCCAACATCTGCTTTATGTAACAGTGCTTCTGCACCTCAGTCTTCAAACTCTGCTCTCTATAACAGTCCTTCTACACCTCAGTCTCCAACTTCTACTCTCTGTAACAGTCCTTCTGCACCTCAGTCTGAAACCTCTGGTCTGCGCACGATCCTTCTGCACCCCAGTCTCCAACCACTGCTCCCTGTAACAGTTCACCTTCACCTCAGTCTCCAACCTCTGCTCTCTGTAAGATCCTTCAGATACCCAGTCTCCAAACTCTCCTTTTTGTAACAGGCCTTCTGCACGCCAGTCTCCAATCTCTGCTCTCTGTAGAAGGCCTTCTGCACCCCAGTCTCCAACTGCTGCTCTCTGCAAAGATCCTTCATCACCCAAGTCTCCAAACTCTTCTCTCTGAAATGATCCTACTCAACCACAGTCTCCAACCTCTGATCTCTGCCACAGTCCTTCTGCACCTCATTCTCCAAATTCTGCTCTCTGTAAGATCCTTATGCACCCCTGTATCCAAACTCTTTTCTCTGTAACAGTTCTTCTGCACCCGTGTGTCCAACCTCTGCTCTCTGTAACAGGCCTTCAGCACCTCAGTCTCCAAACTCTGCTCTCTGCAACAGTCCTTCTGCAAACCACTCTCCAACCTCTGCTCTCTACAACAGTTCTTCTGCACCCTAGTTACCAAAATCTGCTCTCTGCAACAGTTCTTCTGCACCTCAGTTTAAAAACTCTGCGCTCTGCAACGACCCTTCTGCACCCGAGTCTCCTACTTCTGCTCTCTGTAATCGTCCTTCTGCACCTCAGTCTCCCAACTCTACTCTCTTTATGATCCTTCTGCAACACAGTCTTTAAACTCTGCACTCTGTAACAGTCCTTCTGCACAACAGTCTCCAACCTCCTCTCTCTGTAACAGGACTTCTGCAAAACAGTCTCCAAACTCTGCTCTCTGTAATAGCCCTCTGCACCCCAGTCTCCAACCTCTTATCTCTGCAACGATTCTTCTCCACCCAAGTCTTCAATATCCGCTCTCTGAAATTGTCCTTTTGCATCCCAATCTGCAAACTCTGCTCCCTGTAAGATCCATCTGAACCCCAGTCTCTTACCTCAACTCTCTGCAACAGTCCTTCTATACCCCAGTCTCCATCCTCTTCTCTCTGGAACAGTCGTTTTGCACACCAGACTTCAACATCTGCTCTCTGAAACAGTTCTTCTCCAGCCCAGTCTCCAACCTCTGCTCTCTGTAACATTCCTTCTTTACTGCAGTCTCCAACCTCTGCTCTCTCTAAGTGTCCTTCTGCACCAGAGTCTCCAAACTCTGCTTTCTGTATCAGTTCTTCTACACCCCAGTCTCCAACCACTTCTCTCTGTATCAATTCTTCTGCACCTCATTCTCCAAGTCTCCTCTCTGCAACGGTCTTTCTCCACCTCAGTCTCCAACCTCTGCTCTCTGTAGGATCCTTCGCAAACCCAGTCTCCAAACTCTGCTCTCGGTAACATTCCTTCTGCACACCAGTCTTCAATCTCTTCTCTCTGCAACAATCATTCATAACCCAATCTCTAACCTCTGCTCTCTGCAACAGTCTTTCTACACCCCCACTCTTCAACATCTGGTCTCTGCAACAGTCCTTCTGCACCAAAGTCTGAAAACTCTGCTGTCGGCAACGAACTTCCTGCACCCCAGTCTCCTACCTCTGATGTCTGTTACAATCCTTCTGCACCTCAGTCTCCAACCTTTGCTATCTGTAAGATCCATCTAAACCCCAGTCTCCAATATCCGCTCTCTGTAACAGTCCTTCTGCACCTCACTCTCCAATCACTTCTCTCTGCAACAGCCTTTTGCACCCCAGTCTGCGAACTCTGCTCTCTGCAACGATCTTTCTAAACCTCAGTCTCCAATGTCTGCTCTCTGCAACAGTCTTTCTGCACCACAGTCTAAAACCTCGGCTCTCTGTAAGATCTTTCTGCACTCCAGTTTCCAAACTCTGCTCTCTCTAACATTCTTTCTCCACCCCAGTATTCAACCTCTGCTTTCTGAAAGGATCCAACGGCACCCCAGTCTCCAAACTCTGTCCTCTTAAACAGTCCTTCTTCTTTCCAGTCTCCAATATCTGCTCTCTGTAACAGTCTTTCTGTACCGCATTCACCAAACTCTGCTCTCTCTATAGGTCCTTCTGCACCCCAGACTCCAAACTCTTCTTTCTGTATCAGTACTTCTGAACCCCAGTCTCCAACCTCTGCTCTCTGTGTCTATCCTTCTTCACCTCAGTCTCCAACTTTTGCTTTCTGTAAAAGTTTTTCTGCACCCAAGTCTCCCAACTATGCTCTCTGTAACAGTCCTTCTATACCGAAGTCTCCAACCTCTGCATTTGTAACGGTCCTTCTGCACCCCAATTTCCAACCTCTGCTTTCTGTAACAGTCCTTCTGCATCTCAGTCTCAAAATTCTTCTCTCCGTAACAGTCCTTCTACACCTCAATCTCCAACCTCTGCTCTCTGTAACAGTACTTCTGCACCTCAGTCTGAAACCTCTGCTCTCCACTATCCTTCTGCACCCCAGTCTCAAACCACAGCTCTCTGTAACAGTCCACCTGCACCTTAGACTCCAACCTCTGCTCTCTCTAAGATCCTTAAGAAACCCAGTCTACAAACTCAGCTCTTTGTTACACTCCTTCTGCACCCCAGGCTTTATCCTCTTCACTCTGTAACAGGCTTTCTGCACGCCAGTCTCCAAATCTGCTCTCTGTAGCAGGCCTTCTGCACCCAAGTCTCCAACCACTGCTATCTGAAACAATCCTTCTGCACCCCAGTCTTTAACTTCTGCTCTCTGCAATGATCCTACTGCACCCCAGTCTCCAACCTCTGATCTCTACAACAGTCCTTCTGCACCTCAGTCTCCAACCTCTGCTCTCTGCAACAGTTTTTCTGCACCCCAGTCTCTAAACTCTGCTCTCTGCAACATTCCTCCGGCACCCTAGTTACCAACATCTGCTCTTCCTTACACTCCTTCTGAACCCCAGTCTCCAACCTCTGCTCTCTGTAACAGTATTCCTGTACTGCATAATCCAACCTCTGCTCTCTGTAACGGTCTTTCTGCTCCCCAGACTCAAATCTCTGCTTTCTGTGTCAGTCCTTCTGCACCCCAGTCTCCAATCTCTGCTCTCTATAACAGTCCTACTAAACCTCAGTCTCCAACCTCTGCTCTCTGCAACAGTCCATATGCACCAAATACTCCAAAATCCGCTATCAGCAACAGTCCATCTGCACCCCAGTCTCCAAACTCTGTACTCCTCAGTCTCCAACATCTACTCTCTGTAAGAGTCTTTTTGCACCTCATTCTTCAACCTCTGCTCTCTGAAGGATCCTTCTCCAACCCAGTCTCCAAACTTTGCTCTCTATACCTGTCCTTCTGCACACCAGTCTCCAACATCTGCTCTCTGCACCGATCCTTCTTCAACCCAGTCTCCAAACTCTCCTCTCTGCAACAGTCCTTCTGCACACCAGTCTCTAACATCTGCTCTCTGCAACAGTCCTTCTGCAACACAATCTAAAACTTTGCTCTCTGCAACTATCCTTCTGCACCTCAGTCTCCTACATCTGCTCTCTGTAAGACCATTCTACAACCCAGTCTCCAAACTCTTCTCTCTCTAACTGTTCTTCTGCAGAATAGTTTCCAACCTCTGCTCTCTGTAACAGGAATTTTGCAATCCAGTCTCGAAACTCTGCTCTCTGTAATCGGCCTTGAGAACCCCAGTCTCCAACCTCTTCTCTCTGCAATGATTTTTCTCCACCCCAGTCTCAAACCTCTGCTCTCGGCAACAGTCCTTCTGCACCGTAGTCACCAATCTCTGCTCTCTGTAAGATCTACATGCACTCCAGTGTCCAAACTCTGCTCTCTTTAACAATCTTTCTACACCCCAGTCTTCAACATCTGCTCTGTGCAACTGTTCTTCTGCACCTCAGTCTGAAAATTCTGCTCTCTGCAAGGATCCTTCTGCACCCCAGTCTCCTACATCTTCTCTTTGTAACAGTCCTGCTGCACCTCAGTCTCATAAGTCTGGTCTCTCTAAGATCCTTCTGCAACTTAATATTTAAACTCTGCACTCTGTAACAGTCCTACTGCACAACAGTCTCCAACCTCTGCTCTCTGTAACAGGACTTCTGCAACCCAGCCTCCAACCTCTGCTCTCTGTAACAGGCCTTCTGCACCCCAGTCTCCAACCTCTTCTCTCTTCATCGATTCTTCTCCACCCCAGTCTCCAACATCTGCTCTCTGCAACAGTCCTTTTGCACATCAGTCTCCAAACTCTGCTCTCTGTAAGATCCATTTGAACCCCAGTCTCCAACCTCTGCTCTCTTTAACAGTCCTTCTGCACACCAGTCTCCAAATTCTGCTCTCTGTAACTGTCCTTTCGCACCTCAGTCTGCAATCTCTGCTCTTTTTAAGAGTCCATCTGAACCTCAGTCTCTAAAATCTGCTCTCTGTAACACTCCTTCTACACCCCAGTCTTCAACCTCTGCTCTCTGTAACAAACCTTCTGCACCCGAGTCTCCAACATCTGCTCTCTGCCACAGTTTTTCTTCACCCCAGTCTCCAAACAATGCTCTCTGCAGAGATTTTTTCTGGACCTCAGTCTCCAACGTCTGCTCTCTGCAACAGTCCTTCTGCACCACAGTCTCCAACCTCTGATCTCTGTAAGATTATTCTGCACTCCAGTTTCCAAAATATGCTCTCTCTAAAACTCCTTCTCCACCCCAGTCTCAAACCTCTGCTTTCAGCGAGGGTCCTGCGGCACCCCAGTCTCAAAACTCTTTTCTCTGTAACAGTCATTCTGCTCCCCAGTCTCCAACATATGCTCTCTCTAACAGTCCTTCTGTATCATAGTATCCAACCTATTCTCTCTGTAATGGTCCTTCTGCAACCCAGTCTCCTACCTCTGCTTTTTGAATCAGTTTTTCTTAATCCAAGTCTCCAAAATTTGCTCTCTGTATCTCTCCTTCTGCACCTCACTCTCCATCCTGTGATTTCTGTAAGTTTTACTGCACCCCAGTCTTCAACTTCTGTCCTCTGTAACAGGCCTTCTGCACCCCAGTCTCAATCCTATGCTCTCTGCAAGAGTCCTTCTGCATCCCAGTCTCCAAACTCTGCTCTCTGCAACAGTCCTTCTGCACCATAGTTACCAACATCTGCTCTCTGAAACAGTCTTTCTGCACCCCAGTCTCCAACCTCTACTCTCTGTAACAGTCCGCCTGTACTGCAGTCTCCACCTCTGCTCTCTTTAATGGTCTTTCTCCACCCAAGACTCCAAATTCTGCTTTCTGTATCAGTCCTTCTGCACCCAAGTGTCGAAAATCTGCTCTCTTTAAGAGTACTTCTGGACCTCAGTCTCCAACCTCTGCTCTCAGCAACAGTCTTTCTGCACCCCAGTCTCCAACCTCTGCTCCCTGCAAAAGTACTTCTGCACCCCAGTCTTCATCCTCTGTAACAATGCTTCTGCACCTCAGTCTCCAAACTCTGTTCTCTGCAACGCTCTTTCTGCACCTCAGTCTACAACTTCTACTCTCTTTAACACTCCTTCTGCACCTCATTCTCCAACCTCTGCTCTCTGTAGGATTCTTCTCCAACCCAGTCTCCAAACTCTGCTCTCTGTAACAGTCCTTCTGCACCCAAGTCTCCAACATCTGCTCTATGAAACAGTCTTTCTGCAACTCAGTCTGAAAACTCTACTCACTGCAATTATCCTTCTGCACCTCAGCCTCATAATTCTGCTCTCTGCAAGACCCTTCTGCAACCCAATCTCCAAACTCTGCTCTCTGTAACAGTCTTTCTGCACAACAGTTTCCAACCTCTGCTCTCTGCAACAGTCCTTCTACACGCCAGTCTCTAAACTCCGCTCTCTTTAACAGTCCTTATGCAACCTAGTCACCAACATGTGCTCTCTGTAAGAGCCATTCTGCACCCCAGTCTCCACAATCTGCTTTCTGTATCAGTCCTTCTGCACCCCAGTCTCCAACCTCTGCTCTCTGCAACAGTCTTTCTGCACCCTAGTTAGCAACATCTAATCTCTGCAACAGTCCTTCTGTACCCCAGACTCCAACCACTGCTCTCTGTAAAAGACATTCTGTACTGCAGTCCAACCTCTGCTCTCTGTAACCTTCTTTCTTCACCACAAACTCCAATCTCTGCTTTCTCTATCAGTCCTTTTGCACCCCAGTCATTAACTCTGATCATTGCAATGATTCTACTGCACCCCAGTCTCCAACCTTTTATCTCTACAACACTCCTTCTGCACCTCAATCTCTAATCTCTGCTCTTTGAAACAGTTCTTCTGCACCCAAGTCTCCAAACTCTGCTCTCTGCAACATTCCTACAAAACCATAGTTACCAACATCTGCTCTCTTTACAGTACTTCTGCACCCCAGTCTCCAACCTCTGCTCTCTGTAACAGTCCTCCTGTACTGCAGAATCCAACCACTTCTCTCTGTAACAGTCTTTCTGCACCCCAGACTCAAATCTCTGCTTTCTGTGTCAGTCCTTCTGCACCCCAGTCTCCAACCTCTGCTCTCTATAACAGTCCTTCTGCACCTCAGTCTCCAACCTCTGCTCTCTGCAACAGTCCTTATGCACCACAGACTCCAAAATCCGCTATCTGCAACAGTCCGTCTGCACTCCAGTCTCCAACCTCTGCTCTCTTTAACAATCCTTCTGCACCTCAGTCTCCAAACTCTGTACTACTCAACGTTACTTCTGAACCTCAGTCTCCAACCTCTGCTCTCTGTAACAGGCCTTCTGCACCCCAGTCTCCAACCTCTTTTCTCTGCAATGATTCTTCTCCACCCTAGTCTCAAACATCTGCTCTCTGCCACAGTCCTTTTGCACCCCAGTCTCCAAACTCTGCTCTCTGTAAGATCCATCTGAACCCCAGTCTCCAAATTCTGCTCTCGGTAACAGTCCTTCTGCACACTAGTCTCCAACATCTGCTCTCTGAATCAGTCCTTCTGCAACTCAGTCTAAAACTTTGCTCTCTGCAACGATCCTTCTGCACCTCAGTCTCCTACATCTGCTCTCTGTAAGACCCTTCTACAAACAGTCTCCAAACTCTGCTCTCGTAACGGTCCTTCTGCAGAATAGTTTCCAACCTCTGCTCTCTGTAACATGAATTTTGCAATCCAGTCTCGAAACTCTGCTCTCTGTAATCGGCCTTCAGAACCCCAGTCTCCAACCTCTTCTCTCTGCAATGATTTTTCTCCACCCCAGTCTCCAACCTCTGCTCTCGGCAACAGTCCTTGGGCACCCTAGTCACCAATCTCTGCTCTCTGTAAGATCTTCATGTACTCCAGTCTCCGAACTCTGCTCTCTGTAACAATCCTTCTGCACCCTAGTCTTCAACATCTTCTCTCTGCAACAGTTCTTCTGCACCTCAGTCTGAAAACTCTGCTCTCTGCAAAGATTCTTCTGCACCCCAGTCTCCTTCCTCTGCTCTGTGTAGCAGTCCTGCTGCACCTCAGTCTCACAAGTATGCTCTCTCTAAGATCCTTCTGCAACTTAGTCTTTAAACTCTGCACTCTGTAACACTCCTGCTGCACAACAGTCTCAAATCTCTGCTCTCTGTAACAGGATTTCTGCACCCCAGTCTCCAACCTGTTCTCTCTGCATCGATTCTTCTCCACCCCAGTCTCCACAATCTGCTCTCATCAACAGTCCTTTTGCACCCCAGTCTCCTAACTCTGCTCTCTGAAAGATCCATTTGAACCCCAGTCTACAACCTCTGCTCTCTTTTACAGTCCTTCTGAACACTAGTCTCCAAATTCTGCTCTCTGTAACTGTCCTTCCGCACCTCTGTCTGCAATCTCTGCTCTCTGTAACAGTCCATCTGAATCTCAGTCTCTAAAACCTGCTCTCTGTAACATTCCTATTACACCCCAGTCTCCAACCTCTGCTCTCTGTAACAGTCCTTCTGCACCCCAGTCTCCAACATCTTCTCTCTGCCACAGTCCTTCTTCACCCCAGTCTCCAAACAAAGCTCTCTGCAAAGATCCTTCAAGACCCCAGTCTCCAACGTCTGCTCTCTGCAACAGTCCTTCTGCACCACAGTCTCCAACCTCTGATCTCTGTAAGATCTTTCTGCACTCCAGTTTCCAAAATATGCTCTCTCTAACACTCCTTCTCCACCCCAGTCTCAAACCTCTGCTTTCGGCGAGGGTCCTGCGGCACCCCAGTCTCAAAACTCTTTTCTCTGTAACAGTCCTTCTGCTCCCCAGTCTCCAACATCTGCTCTCTGTAACAGTCCTTCTGTATCTCAGTATCCAACCTCTGCTCTCTGTAATGGTCCTTCTGCAACCCAGTCTTCTACCTCTGCTTTTTGAATCAGTTTTTCTTAACCCCAGTCTCCAACCTTTGCTCTTTGTAACTCTCCTTCTGCACCTCAGTCTCCATCATGTGATTTCTGTAACAGTCCTACTGCACCCCAGTCTCCATCCTCTGATCTCTACAACAGTCCTTCTGAACCTCGGTCTCCAACCTCTTCTCTCTGCAACAGTTCTTCTGCACCCCAGTCTCCAAACGCTGCTCTCTGCAACATTCCTAAGGCACCCTAGTTACCAACATCTACTCTCTTTTACAGTCCTTCTGCACCCCAGTCTCCAACCTCTGCTCTCTGTAACAATCCTCCTGTACTGCAGAATCCAACCTCTGATCTCTATAACAGTCTTTCTGCACCCAAGACTCCAATCTCTGCTTTCTGTGTCAGTCCTTCTGCACGCCAGTCTCCAACCTCTGCTCTCTGTAACAGTCCTTCTGCAACTCAGTCTTCAACCTCTCCTCTCTGCAACAGTCCTTCTGCAACACAACTCCAAAATCCGCTATATGCAACAGTCCTTCTGCACCCCCGTCTTCAACCTCTGCTCTCTGTATAAATCCTTCTGCACCTCAATCTCCAAACTCTGTACTCCTCAACGTTA
The DNA here is from genome assembly GCF_052094955.1 of Ictidomys tridecemlineatus. Taxonomy (NCBI): domain Eukaryota; kingdom Metazoa; phylum Chordata; class Mammalia; order Rodentia; family Sciuridae; genus Ictidomys; species Ictidomys tridecemlineatus. The sequence continues at coordinate 212,836,051 of NC_135478.1, read as the reverse complement.
CTTCTGCACCTCAGTCTCCAACATCTACTCTCTGTAACAGTCTTTCTGCACCTCATTCTTCAACCTCTGTAGGATCCTTCTCCAACCGAGTCTCCAAACTCTGCTCTCTGTAACTGTCCTTCTGCACACCAGTCTTCAACCTCTGCTCTCTGCACCGATCCTTCTTCACACCAGTCTCCAACTTCTGCTCTCTGCAACAGTCCTTCTGCACACCAGTCTCCAACATCTTTTCTCCGCAAGAGTCCTTCTGTAACTCAGTCTAAAACTCTGCTCTCTGCAACGATCCTTCTGCACCTCAGTCTCCTACATCTTCTCTCTGCAAGGCCCTACTACAACCCTGTCTCCAAACTCTGCTCTCTGTAACAGTCCTTCTGCAGAATAGTTTCCAACCTCTGCTCTCCGTAACAGGAATTTTGCAACCCAGTCTCTATACTCTGCTCTCTGTAACAGGCCTTCAGAATCCCAGTCTCCAACCTCTTCTCTCTGCAATGATTTTTCTCCTCCCCAGTCTCCAACCTCTGCTCTCGGCAACAGTCCTTCTGCACCATAGTCACCAATCTCTGCTCTCTGTAAAATCTTTATGCACTACAGTCTCCAACATCTGCTCTCCATAACAATCCTTCTGTGTCCCAGTCTTCAACATCTGCTCTCTGCAACAGTTCTTCTAAACTTCAGTCTGAAAACTCTGCTCTCTGCAAGGACCCTTGTGCACCCCAGTCTCCTACCTCTGCTCTGTGTAACAGTCCTGCTACACCTAAGTCTCACAAGTCTGCTCTCTCTAAGATCCTTCTGCAACTTAGTCTTAAAACTTTTCACTCTGTAAAAGTCCTGCTGCACAACAGTCTCCAAACACTGCTCTTTGCAACAGGACTTCTGCAACCAAGTCTCCAACCTCTGCTCTCTGTAACAGGCCTTCTGAACCCCAGTCTCCAACCTCTTCTCTCTGCAATGATTCTTCCCCACCCTAGTCTCAAACATCTGCTCTCTGCCACAGTCCTTTTGCACCCCAGTCTCCAAACTCTGCTCTCTGTAAGATCCATCTGAACCCCAGTCTCTAAACTCTGCTCTCTGTAACAGTCCTTCTGCACACTAGTCTCCAACATCTGCTCTCTGAATCAGTCCTTCTGCAACTCAGTCTGAAAACTCTGCTCTCTGCAATGATCGTTTTGCACTTCAGCCTCCTAACTATGCTTTCTGTAAGACCCTTCTGCAACCCAGTCTCCAAACTCAGCTCTCTGTAACAGTTCTTCTACACAACAGTTTCCAACCTCAGCTCTCTGTAAAAGGACTTCTGCAACCCAGTCTCGAAGCTATGCTCTTTGTAACAGTCCTTCTGCACCCCAGATTCCAACCTCTGCTCTCGGCCACAGACCATCTGCACCCCAGTCTCCAAACTCTGCTCTCTGTAACAATCCTTCTGAACCCCAGTCTTCTACTACTGCTCTCTTTAATATTCTTTCTGCACCTCAATCTCCAACCTCTGCTCTCTGCAAAGGTCCTTCTGCACACCTGTCTCCAACCTCTGCTCTCTGCAACAGTCCTTCTGCACCCCAGTCTCCAAAGTCTTCTCTCTGCAACAATTCTTCTCCATCCCAGTCTCTAAACTCTGCTCTCTTTAACAGTCCTTCTGAAACCTAGTCTCCAACATCTGCTCTCTGTAAGAGTCCTTCTGCACCCCAGTCTCCACCCTCTGCTTTCTGTATCAGTCCTTCTGCACCCCAGTCTCTAACCTCTGCTCTCTGCAACAGTCTTTCTGCACCCTAGTTAGCAACATCTGATGTCTGCAACAATCCTTCTGCACCTCAGACTCCAACCACTGCTCTCTGTAAAAGACATTCTGTACTGCAGTCCAACCTCTGCTCTCTGTAACCTTCTTTCTTCACCACAAACTCCAATCTCTGCTTTCTGTATCAGTCCTTCTGCACCCCAGTCTCCAAACTCTGCTCTCTGTAAGAGTCCTGCTGCACATCAGTCTCCAACCTCTTCTCTCTGTAAGATCCTACTGCACCCCAGTATCCAAACTCTGCTCTCTGTATCATGCCTTCTCTACCCCAGTCTCCAACATATGCTTTCTGCAATGGTCGAGCTGCACCCCAGTCTAAAACCTCTGTCCTCTGCAACAGTTTTTCTGCTCCCCAGTCTCCAACCTCTGCTCTCTGTAACAGTCCTTCTGTACCGCAGTCTCAAAACTCTGCTCTCTGTAAGATTCTTCTGAAAACCAGTCTCCAAACTCTGCTTTCTGTAACAGTACTTCTGAACCCAGACTCCAAACTCTGCTCTCTGTAACAGTCCTTCTGCACCCAACTCTCAAACCTCTGCTCTCTGTAACAGTCCTTTGGCACCCCCAGTCTCCACCCTCTGCTCTCTGTAACAATCCTTCTGCACCTAAGTCTCCAACATCTGCTCTCTGCAACAATCCTTTATCACCCCAGTCTCCAAAATTTTTTCACTGGAAGATTCTTCTGCACCCCAGTTTCCAAACTCTTGTCTCGGTAACATTCCTTCTGCACCACAGTCTCTAACGTCTACTCTATGCAATGGTCCCTATGCACCCCAGTCTCCAACCTTGTTCTCTGCAACTGTTCTTCGAGACCGCAGTATTCAACCTCTGTTCTCTGTAAGGTTCCTTCTTCACCCCATTCTCCAAACTATGCTCTCTGTAACAGTCCTTCTGCACCTCACTCTTCGACCTCTGCTCTCTGCAACAGTCCTTCTGCACCACAGTCTCCAAAATCTGCTTTCTGCAACAGTCCTTTTTCACCCCAGTCTCCAACTTCTGCTCTCTGTTACCGTCCTTCTCTACTTCAGTTTCCAACCTCTGCTCTCTGTAATGTTTTTTCAGCACCGCAGTCTAAAATCTCTGCTTTCTGTATCAGTCCTTCTGCACCCCGGTCTCTAAACTCTGCTCTCTGTAACAGTCCTTCTGCACCTCAGACTCCAACCTCTGCTCTCTGCAGCAGTCCTACTGCGCCCCAACCTCAAACCTATGCTCTCTGCATCAGTCCTTCTGCACCTCAGTTTGCAAACTCTGCTCTCTGTATGATCGTTCTGAAACCCAGTCTCCAACCTCTGCTATCTGCAATGGTCCATCTGCACCCCACTCTCCAAACTCTGTTCTCCACAACAGTTATTCTGCACGCCAGTCTCCAACCTTTGCTCCCTGTAAAAGTTCTTCTGTACAACAGTATCCAACCTCTGTTCTCTGTAAGGGTCCTTCTCCACCTCAGTCTTCAACCTCTGCTCTCTGCAACAGTCCTCCTGCACCCCAGTCTTCAAACTCTGCTCGCTGCAACAGTCTTTCTGCAGCCCAGTCTCCGAAATCTACTCTCTGCAATATTCTTTTTCCACCCCAATCTCCAACCTCTGCTCTCTGTAACCGTCCTTCTGTACTGCTGTCTTTAACCTCTTATCTCTGTAATGGTTCTTCTGCAACCCAGTCTCCAAAGTCTGCTTTCTGTATCAGTCCTTCTGCACCCCGGTCTAAAAATTATGCTCTCTGTAGCAGTCCTTCTGCACCTCAGACTTCAACCTCCCCTCTCTGCAGTAGTCCTACTGCGGCCCAATCTGCAACCTCTGCTCTCTGCAACAGTTCTTCTGCACCTCAGCGTTCAAACTCTCCTCTTTGTATGTTACTTCTGAAATCCAGTCTCCAACTTCTGCTATATGCAATGGTCCTTCTGCACCCCAGTCTCCAACCTCTGTTCTCTAAAACAGTTATTCTGCACCCCAGTCTCTAACATCTGCTCTCTGCAACAGTCTTTCTCCACCTCAGTCTTAAACTTTGCTCTCAGCAACGGTCCTTCTGCACCCCAGTCACCAAGCTCTGCTTTCTGTATCAGTCCTTCTGCACCCCAGTCTCAAACCTCTGCTCTCTAAAACAGTCCTCTGCACCTCAGTTTCTAAAACACTCCTTCTTCACCTCAGTCTCCAACCTCTGCTCTCTGTAACAGTCCTTCTGTATCTCAGTCTCCAAACTCTGCTCTCCGTAAGATCCTTTTGCAACCCAGTCTTAAAATTCTTCTCTCTGTAACTGTCCTTCTGTACCCCAGTCTCCTAGCACTGCTCTCTGTAATGGGACTTCTGCACCCGAATCTCCAACCTCTGCTCTCTGCAAGGGTCCTTCTGCACCTCAGTCTCCAAACTCTTCTCTCTGTAACAGTGCATCTGCACCTCAGTCCCCAACCTCTTCTCTCTTTAACATCCTCCTGCAACCCAGTCTCCAACCTCTGTTATCTGTATCAGTCCTTCTTCATTCCAGTTTCCAACCTCTGCTCTCTGTAATGATCCTTCTGCACCCCAGTCTCCAAGGTATGCTCGCTGTAAGATCCTTCTGCACACCTGTCTCCAACCTCTGCTCTCTGTAACACTCCTCTGTACCAGAGTCTACAACTTCTGCTCTCTGTAAGGGTCCTTCTGCACCTCAGTCTCAGACTCCTTCTCTCTGCAACACTCCTTCTAAACCCCAGTCTTCTAAGTTTGCTCTCTGCAATAGTTTTTCTGCACCTCAGTCTTTAACCTGTGCTTTCTGTTAAAGTCCTTCTGCACCCCAGTCTCCGACCTGTGCTCTCAGTAGAAGTCCTTCTGCTCAACAGTCTCCAACCTCTGCTCTTTCTAAGCATCTTTCTGAACCCAAGTCTCCAAATTATGCTCTCTGCAACGATCCTTCTGCACCACAGTCTCCAAAGTCTGCTCTCTGTAACAGTCCTTCTGCACCCCAGTCTTCGAACTCTGCTTTCTGTAACCGTCATCTGCATCTCAGTCTCCATCCTCTGCTCTATGCAACAGTTCTTCTTCACCAAAGTCTCCAACATCTGTCCTCTGAAAAAGTCCTTCTAAACCCTAGTCTCCAACCTCTGCTCTGTGTTACAGTCCTTGTACAGCCCAGTCTCCATACTCTGCTCACCCCAAGGATCCTTCTGCACCCCAGTCTCCATCCTCTTCTCTCTGCAATTCTGCTTTTGCACCCCAGTCTCCAGCATTGCTCTCTGCAACAGTCCTTCTCCACCCCAGTCTCCAACCTCTGCTCTCTGTAACAGTCCTTCTGGACCCCAATCTCCAAACTCTACTCTCTGTAACAGTCCTACTAGACCCCAGTCTAAAATCTCTAAACTCTGCAAAAGTTTTTCTGCACCCCAGTCTCCAACCTCTTTTCTCTGTAACTATCCTTCTGCACCTCAGTCTCCAACCTCTGCTCTTTGCAAGGGTCCTTCTGCACCTCAGTCTCTAACCTCTACTCTCTGAAACAGTGCTTTTGCACCTCAGTCTGCAACCTCTGCTCTTTGTAAGATCCTTCTGCACTCCAGTCTCCAAACTTTGCTCTCTGTAACAGGCCTTGGGCACCCCAGTCTCCAAACTCTGCTCTCTGTATCAGTCCATCTGCACTCCAGTCTCCAAACTCTGCTCTCTGCAACGATTTTTCAGCACCCCAGTCTCCAACCTCTGCTCCCTAAACCAGTCCTTGTGCAACCCAGTCTCCAACATCTGTTCTCTGAAACAGTTCTTCTGTACCTCAGTCTGAAAAATCTGCTCTCTGAAACAATCCATCTGCACCCCATTCTCCAACCTCTGCTCTCTGTAACAGTCTTTCTGTACCTCTGTCTCCTACCTCTGCTCTCTGTAAGATCCTTTTGAAAACAAGTCTGCAAACTCTGCTCTCTGTAACAGTCCTTCTGCACCCCTGTCTCCAAACTCTGCTCTCTGTAACAGGCCTTTTGCACCCCAGTCTCCAAACTCTACTCTCTGCAACGATCTATCTGCACCCCAGTCTCCTACCTCGGCTCTCTAAAACAGTCCTTCTGCACCCCAGTCGCCTAACTCAGCTCACTGTAAGATCCTTCTGCACACCAGTCTCCAACCCCTGCACTCTGAAACAGTCCTTCTGGAACCTAGTCTCAAAACTCTGCTCTCTGCAACATAGCTTCTGCACCCAGTATCAAACATATGCTCTATGTAAAAGTCTGTCTGCATCCCGGTCTCCAACCTCTGCTCTCTGACATGATTTTTATGCACCCCAGTCTCAAACATCTGCTCTCTGTAACAGTCCTTCTGCCCCGCAGTCTCCAAACTCTTTTCTCTGTAAGATTCTTCTGAAACCCAGTCTCCAAGTTCTGCTACCTGTAACTGTCTTCTGCACCCCAGTCTTTAACCTCTGCTCTCTGCAACAGTCTTTCTGCACCTCAGTCTCCAAACTCTGCTTTCTGCAACAGTCCTTCTGCATCCAAGTCTCCAACCTCTGCTCTCTACAACATTCCTTCTGCACCCCAGTGTCCAAATTGTGCTCTCTGTAATAGTCTTTCTGCACCTCAGTCTCCAAACTCTGCTCTCTGTAACGATCCTTCTGCACCCCAGTCTCGAACCTCTGCTCTCTGCAACCACCCTTCGGCACCTCAGTCTCCAAACTCTGCTCTCTGCAATGATCCTTCTGCACCCCAGTCTCAAACCTCCTCTCGCTTCAACAGTCCTTTTGAACCCCAGTCTCCAAAATCTGCTTTTTCCAACAGTTCCTCTGTACCTCAGTCTGAAAACTCCGCTCTCTGTAATACTCCATTTGCAATCCAGTCGCCAAACTCTGCTCTTTGTAACAGTCCTTCTGTACCTCAATCTCCAATCTCTGCTCTATGCAACAGTCCTTCTGCGCACAAGTCTCCAACATCTGCTCTCTTAAACAGTCCTTCTACACCACAGTCTCCAACTCTGCTCTCTGCAACAGTCCTTCTACACCCCAGTCTCCATTCTCTGATCGCCCCAACTATTCTTCTGCACCCCAGTCTCCAAAGTCTGTTCTCTTCTCAGTTCTTCTGCACCCCATTTTCCAACTTCTGCTCTCTGTAACAGTCCTTCTGTATCATAGTCTCCAACCTCTTTTCTCTGTAACGGTCTTTTTGCACCCCAGTATCCAACCTCTGCTTTCTGTATCAGTCATTTTGAACCACAGTCTCCAAACTCTGCCCTCTGTAACCGTCCGTCTGCAACTCAGTCTGCAACCTCTGCTCTTTGCAACAGTCCTTCTACACCCTAGTCTCCAACCTTTGCTCTCTGCAACAGTCCTTTTGCACCCCAGTCTCTAACATCTGCCCTCTGCAACAGTCATTCTCCACCCTACTCTCCAAACTTTGCTCTCTGTAACAGTCCTTCTCTGCTGCATTCTCAAACCTTTGCTCTCTGTAAGGGTACTTCTGGACCCAAGTCTTTAAACTCTGCTTTTTGTGTCAGTCCTTCTACACCCCAGTCTCCATCCTCTGCTTTCTGATACAGTCCTTCTTTACCCAAATCTCTAACCTCTACACTCTGCAACAGTCCTTCTACATCCCAGTCTAAAACCTCTGCTCTCTGCAACAATCCTTCTGAATCCCAGTCTCCAACCTCTGATCTCTGTAACAATCCTTATGCACCTCAGTCTCAAACCTCTGCTCTCTTCAACGGTCCTTCTGCACCTCAGTCTCCAACCTCTACTCTCTGTAACAGTTCTTCTGCGCCTCAGTCTCCATCCTCTGCTCTCTTTAAGATCCTTCTGCAGCCCAGTCTCCAATCTCTGCTCTCTGTAGCAGTCCTTCATCAACCCAGTTTCCAAATTCTGCTCTCTGTAACAGGCCTTCTGCACCCCAGTCTCCAACTTCTGCTCTCTGTATCAGTCAATCTGCACCCCAGTCTCCAACGTCTGCTCTCTGCAACAGTCTTTGTGCAACCCAGTCTACAACATCTGCTCTCTGCAAAAGTTCTTCTTTACCTCAGTCTGAAAACTCTGCTCTCTGCAATAATCCTTCTGCACCCCAGTCTCCAACCTCTGCTCTCTGTAACAGTCCTTAAACACCTCAGCCTCCAACCTCTGCTTTAAGCAACAGTCATTATGCACCACAGTCTGCAACATCTGCTCTCTGCAACATTCCTTCTGCACCCCAGTATCACACCATTGCTCTCTGTAAAATTCGTCTGCACCCCAGTCTCTAACCTCTGCTTTCTGTAACAGTCCTTCTGCACCCCAGTCTTTAAACTCTTCTCCCTGCAACAGTCTTTTTACAACTCAGTCTCCAACCTCTTCTTACTGCCACAGTCCTTCTGCAAACAAATCTCCAACCTTTGCTCTTAGCAACATTTCTTCTGCACCCCAGTCTCCAACATGTGCTTTCTGTAAAGGTCCTTCTTCACCCCAGTCTCCAAACTTTGCTCTCTGTAACTATCCTTCTGCATCCCAGTCTCGATCCTCTGCTCTCTGCAACGATCTTTCTCTACCTCAGTCTCGAACCTCTGCTCTCTGCAATGATCCTTCTGCACCCCAGTCTGAAACATCTGCTAGCTGCAACTTTCCTTGTGAACCCCAATCTCCAACATCTGCTTCCTGCAACAGTTCTTCTGTACCTCAGTCTGAAAACACTGCTCTCTGCAATAATCAATCTGCATCCCAGTCTCAAAACTCTGCTCTCTGTAACAGTCTTTCTGTAACTCAGTCTCCAATCACTGCTCTTTGCAACAGTCCTTCTACAACCCAGTCTACATACTCTGATCGCCCCAAGGGTCCTTCTGCACGCCAGTCTCCAAACTCTGTTCTCGACATCGGTTCTTATGCACCTTAGACTCCAACCTCTACTCTCTGTAACAGTCCTTTTTTACCACAGTCTCCAACCTCTTTTCTCTGTAAGGGTCCTTATGCACCCCAGTATCCAACCTCTGCTTTCTGTATCAGTCATTTAAAACCACAGTCTCCAAACTCTGCCCTCTGCAACCGTCCTTCTGCAACTGAGTCTGCAACCTCTCCTCTCTGCAACAGTCCTTCTGCACCCCAGACTACATCCTCTGCTCTCTGCAACAGTCATTTTGCACCCCAGTCTCAAAAATCTGCTCTCTGCTAGAGTCATTCTCCACCCCAGTCTCCAACCTCTGCTCTCTGCAACAGTCCTTCTACACCCCAGTCTCCATACTCTGCTCCCACCAACGATCCTTCTGCACCCCAGTCTCCAACGTCTGTTCTCTGCAACAGTCCTTCTACACCCCAGTCTCCAACCTCTTCTCTCCGCAACAGTCCTTCTATACCCCTGTCTCCATACTCTTCTCGCCCCAACGATCCATCAGCACGCCAGTCTCCAACCTCTACTTTCTACATCAGTTCTTTTGCACCCCAGTCTCCAACCTCTGCTCTCTATAACAGTCCTTTTGTACGGCAGTCTCCAACTTCTATTCTCTGCAACGAAACTTCTACACCCCATTCTCCAACATCTGCTCTCTGCAAAAGTCCTTCTGCACCTCAATTTGAAAATTTTGCTCTCTGCAACAATCCTTCTGCACCCCAGACTTCAACATCTTCTCTCTGTAACAGTCCATCTGCACCTCAGTTTCCAAACTCTGCTCAATGTAAGATTCTTCTGCAACACAGTCTCCAAAATTTGCTCCCATTAACAGTCCTTCTGCACCTCAGTCTCCAACCTCTGCTCTTTATATCAGTCGATCTACACCTCAGTGTGAAACTTCTTCTCTCGGCAAGATCCATCTGAATCCCAGTCTTCAGACACTGCTCTCTGTAACAGTCCTCCTGCATCTCAGTCTCCAAACTCTGCTGTTTTGTAAGAACCTTCTGTCACTCAGTCCCTAACTCTGCTCTCTATAACAGTTCTTCTGCACCCCAGTCTTCAACCTCTGCTCTCTGTAACAAGCCTTCTGCACCCCAGTCTCTAACCTCTTCTTTCTGCAACGATCATTCTACACCTCAGTCTCCAACATCTGCTCTCTGTAAGATCCTTCTGCAACCCAGTCTCCAGACTCTGCACTCGCTAACAGACCTTCTGTACCCCTTCTTTGAACTCTCCTAATTTTAACAGGTCTTCTGAACCCCAGTCTCCATATTCTGTTTTCTATAACAAGCCTTCTGCACCCCAGTCTTCAACCTGTGGTATCTGCAACAGTCCTTCTGCACCTCAGTCTTAAAACGCTATTCTCTGCTATTATCCTTTTGCACCAAAGTCTCCAACCTCTACTAACTCTAACAGTCCTTCTGCACCTGGGTCCCCAACATCTGCTCTCTGTTAGATCCTTCTTCAACCCAGTCTCTAAACTCTGTGATCTATAGCAGTCCTTCTGGACCCCTTCTCCACACTCTGCTCTCCGTAACATTCGTTCTGCACCCCAGTCTCCAACCCCTGCTCTCTGTAACACTCTTTTTGCACCTCAGTCTCCAACCTCTGCTCTATTCAGCGATCATTCTGCACCCTAGTCTCCAACGTCTCCTCTCCACAACAGTCTTTCTGAACCTCTGTCTCCAAATTCTGCTCTCTGCAACAGTCCGTCTTCACCCAAGTCTCCAACATCTGCTCTCTGCAACAGTCCTTCTACACCCCAGTCTTCAACCTCTGCTCTGTGTAAAAGTCCTTCTGGACCCCAATCTCCAACCTCTGCTCTCTGTAACAATTCTTCTGCACCCCAGTCTTCAACCTCTGCTCTCTGTAACAGTCCTTCTTCCCCATATACTCCAACTTCTGCTCTCTGTTACAGTCTTTATATACCGCAGTCTCCAACCTCTGCTCTCTATAACGGTCCCTCCGTACCCCAATTTTCAACCTTTGCTTTCTGTAACAGTGCTTCTGCACCTCAGTCTGAAACCTCTGCTCTATGCACTATCTTTCTGCACCCCAGTCTCCAATCACTGCTCTCTGTAACATTCGTCCTGCACCACAGTCACCAACCATTGCTCTCTGTAAGATCCTACTTCAACCCAGCCTCAAAAGTCTGCTCTCTATAACAGTCCTTCTGCAACACAGTCTCCAACCTCTGCTCTCTGTAGCAGGCCTTATGCACCCCATTCTTTAAACTCTGCCTTCTGAAACAATTCTTCTGCACGCCAATCTGCAACCTCTGCTCTTTGTAACGGTCCTTCTGCATCACAGTCTCACACCTCTGTTTTCTGTATCATAATTCTTCACCCCAGTCTCAAACGTCTGCTCTGTGTAACAGTCCTTCTGCATCTCAGTCTCCAACGTCTGCTCTCTGCAACAGTCCTTCTGCATCCCAGTCTCGAACCTCTGCTTTCAGCAACATTCCTTTTGCACCCCAGTCTCCAAACTGTGCTGTCTGTAACAGTCCTTCTGCACCGCAGTCTCCCACCTCTTTTCTCTGTAATGATCCTTCTGCAGCCCAGTCTCCACCTCTGCTCTCTTCAAGGATTCTTCTGCAACTCAGTCTAAATCTTCTGCTCTCTTCAATGATCTTTCTGCACCCGAGTCTCCAACCTCTGCTCTCTGTAACTGTTTTTCAGCAACTAAGACTCCAACCTCTGCTCTCTGCAAACGTCCTTCTGCACCCTTGTCTCCAAACTCTTCTCTCTGCAACAATCCTTATGCACCGCAGTCTCCAACATCTGCTCTCTGCAACTGTCTTTCTGCACCCAAGTCTCCAAAGTCTCCTCTCCTTAACACTCTTTCTGAACCTCAGTCTCCAAACTCTGTTCTCTGTAAGGTCTTTGCACCCAAGTTTCCAAACTCTGGTCTCTGTAACATTTCTTTTCCAACTCAGTCTAAAACCTCTGCTTTCTACAATGGTCCTGCTGCAACCAACTCTCCAACATCTGTTCTCTGCAACAGTCTTTCTACTCCCAAGTCTCCAACCTCTGCTCTCTGTAACGGTCCTTCTGCACCCCAGTCTCAAAAATCTGCTTTCTGTATAAGTTTGTCTGAACCATGGTTCCCAACCTCTGCTCTCTGTAAAAGTACTTTTGCACCTTTGTCTCAAACCTCTGAACTCTGCAACCTTACTTCTGCACCCCATTCTCTAACCTCTGCTCTCTGTGAAAGTCCTTCTGCACCCAAATTTCTAACCCCTGCTGTATGCAACAGTCCTTTTGTACCACAGTCTCAAACCTCTGCTCTCTGTACCGGTTTTTCTGAACCCCAGTCTCAAAACTTTTCTCTCTGTAACATTCTTTCTGCACCTCAGTCTCCAACCTCTGCATCTGCGAAAGTTCTTCTGCACCCCAGTCTCCAAACTTTGCTCCCTGCAACAGTTCTTCTGAACCCCAGTCTCCAACATCTGCACTCTGAAACAGTTCTTCTATAAACCATTCTCCAACCTCTTCTCTCTGTAACAGTCCTCGTGTATTGCAGTATCCGAACTCTGCTCTCTGCAAAGGTCCTTCTGAACCCCAGTCTCCAACCTCTGCTTTCTCTATCAGTCCTTCTGAAGGCCAGTCTCAAACTTCTGCTCTCTGTAACAGTCCTTATGCACCACAGTCTCCAAATTCTTCTCTCTGCAACAGTCCTTCTGCAAACAAGTCTCCAACACCTGCTCCCTGCAACAGTCCTTTTTCACCCCATTCTCCGACCTCTGCTATCTGCAACAGTCCTTCTGTACCCCAGTCTCCAACCTCTGCTCTCTTAACAATCCTTCTGCACCTCTGTCTCCACCTCTGCTCTCTGCAATGTTCCTTCTGCACCTTAGTCTCCAACCTCTGTTCTCTTTAACAGTCCTTCTGCACACCAGTCTCAAAACTCTGCTCTCTACGAAGATGCTTCTGCACCCCAGTCTCCAACATCTGTAATCTCCCACAGTCATTCTGAACCTCAGTGTAAAAACTCGGATCTCTGCAACAATTTCTCTGAACCCCAGTCTCTAAACTCTGCTCTCTGTAACAGTCCTGTTCCACCTCAGTCTCAACCTCTGCTCTCTGTAAGATCCTGCTGCAACCCTGTCTCCAAACTCTGCTCTCTGTAACAGTCCTTCTGCACCCCAGTCTCCAACCTCTGCTTACTGTAATAGTCCTTCTGCAACTCAGTCTCCAAACTCTGCTCTCTGTAACATTATTTCTCTACCCTGTCTCCAACCTCTGCTCTCTGCAACGGTCCTTCTGCACGACAGTCCCCAAACTCTGTTCTCGGCAATAGTCCTTCTGCTCCCAAGTCTACAAACTCTGCTCTGGTTATCATTAATTCTGCACCTCAGTCTCCAACCTCTGCTTTATGTAAGGTCTTTCTGCGACCCAGTCTCCAAACTCTGCTCTCTGTAACAGTCCTTCTGCACCTCAGTCTCAAACCTCTGCTCAGTGTAACAGTTTGTCTGCACCGCAGTCTCCATTCTCTGCTCTCTGAAAGATCCTTCTGCACCCCAGTCTCCAAACTCTGATCTCTGTAAGAGTCCTTCGTCGCCCCAATCTCCAACCTCGGCTCACTGTAAGAATCCTTCTGCAGCTCAGTCTCCAACCTCTGCTTTCTGCAAAAATCTTTCTGCACACCAGTCTCCAACCATTGCTCTCAGTAACATTTCTTCTGCACCTCAGTCTCCATCCTCTTTTCTATGTAAGATCTTTCTGCCACCCAGTCTCCAAACTCTGCTCTCTGTAACAGTCCTTTTGCACCCAAGTCTCCAACCTCTGCTCTGTGCAACAGTTCGTCTGTACCCGACTCTCCAAACTCTGCTCTCTGTATGATACTTCTGCACCCAATCTCAAAACACTGATCTCTGTAACAGTTCTTCTTCACCCCAGTTTCCAAACTCTGCTCCCTGCAACAATCCTTCTGCACCCAAGTCTTTAACTTTTGCTCTCTGAAACACTTCTTCTGCACAAAAGTCTTTAACTTCTGCTCTCTGAAACACTTCTTCTGCACCCCAGTCTTTAAAATCTACTCTTTGAAACAGTCCTTCTGCATCCCATTCTCCAACCTCTGCTCTCTGCAACAGTCCTCCTGTACCCTGGTCTCCAACCTCTGCTCTTTGTAACAGTCCTTATGTACTGCAGTCTCCTACTTCTGCTGTCTGTAAGGTTCATTCTGGACCCAAGTCTTCAACCTCTGCTTTCTGTATCAGTTTTTCTGCACTCCAGTCTCCAACCTCTGCTTTCTGTAAAAGTCCTCTGCATATAAGTCTCCAAAATCTGCTCTCTATAACAGTCCTTCTTCACCCCAGTCTCCAAAGTGTGCTCTCTGCAACAGTCCATCTGCACTCTAGTTTTCAAACTCTACTCTGTATAACAGTCCTTCTGCAACCCAGTTTTCAATCTCTGATATCTGCAAGGATCCTTCTGCATCCCAGTCTCAAAATCTGCTCTCTGCAACCGTCCTTCTGCACCCAAGTCTCCAAACTCTCCTGTCTGCAATGATCCTTCTGCAAAAGAGTCTCCAACCTCTACTCTCTGCAATAATGCTACTGCACCCCAGTCGCCAACTTCTACTCTCTGTAACAATCCTTCTGCACCGCAGTCTCCAAACTCTGCTCTACGTAATATTCTTCTGCAACCCAGTCTCCAAACTCTGCTCTTTTTAACAGCCCTTCTGTACCCAGTCTCGAAACTCTGCTCTCTGTAACAGGCCTTCTTCACCCCAGTCTCCAAACTCTGCTCTCTGTATCAGTACTTCTTCACCCCAGTCTCCAAACTCTGCAACCTTTAACATTCTTTCTTCATCTAAGTCTCCTACCACTGCTCTCTGAAACAGTTCTTCTGCACACCAGTCTCCAACATCTGAACTCTGAAACAGTTCTTCTACACTCCAGTCTCCAACCTCTTCTCTCTGTAAAAGTCCTCCAGTATTGCAGTCTCCAAACTCTGCTCTTTGTAATGGTCCTTCTGCACCTCAGTCTTCAACCTCTGCTCTCTGTAACAGTCCTTCTGAATCTAAGTCTTAAACCTCTACTCTCTGCACGATCCTTCTGCACCCTAGTCTCCAACCACTGCTCTCTGTAACTGTCGTCCTGCACCTCAGTCACCAACCTCTGCTCTCTGTAAGATCCTTCTGCAACCCAGCCTCCAAACTCTGCTCTCTATAATATCCTTCTGCACACCAGTCTCAAAACTGAGATATCTGTAACAGGCCTTCTGAATGCCAGTCTCCAACCTCTGCTCCCTGAAAGAAAACTTCTGCACCCCATTCTCCAAGTTCTGCTCTCTGAAAGAGTCCTTCTGCTCCCCACTCTAAAACTTCTGCTCTCTGCAACAGTCCTTCTGCACCTAAGTCTGAAAACTCTGCTCTCTGCAACAATCATTCTGCAACCCAGTCTCCAACCTCTGCTCTCAGTAACAGTCCTTCTGCACCTCAGTCTCTAAACTCTGCTCTCTATAATATCTTTCTGCACACCAGTCTACAAACTGTGTTATCTGTAACAGTCCTTCTGCACCCCAGTCTCCAACATCTGCTCTCTGTAACAGGCCTTCAGCACCCCAGTCTCCAACCTCTGCTCTCTGTAATAGGCCTTCTTCACCCGAGTCTCCAACCTCTGCTCTCTGTAACAAACCTTCTGCACTTAAGTCTCAAAACTCTGCTCTCTGCAACGGTTCTTCTGCACCCCAGTCTCCAAACACTGTTCTCTGCAACAGTCCTTCTGCACCCCAGTCTCAAACCTCTGCTCTCTGTAACAGTCCTTCTATACCTCAGTCTCCAAACTCTGCTCTCTGTTACAGTGCTTCTGCACCCCAGTCTTCAAACTCTACTTTGTGTATCAGTCGTTCTGCAACCCAGAATCCTGCCTCAGCTCTCTGTAACAGTCCTTCTGCACCACAGTCTCCAACCTCTGCTCTCTGTAACAGTCCTTCTGCACCCCAGTCTCAAATCTATGCACTCTGCAACATCTCTTCTGCACCCCAGTATCCAACCTATGCTCTCTGTAACTGTCCTTCTGCACCCCAGTATCCAACCTCTGCTCTCTGTAAGATCCTTCTGAACCTCAGTCTCCAACCTCTGCTCTCTGAAACGATACTTCTGCACCCCAGTCTTCAAACTCTGCTCTCTGTAACAGTCCTTCTGCACCTCAGTCTCCAACCTCTGCTCTCTGTAACAGTCCTTCTGCACCCCAGTCTCAAATCTATGCACTCTGCAACATCTCTTCTGCACCCCAGTATCCAACCTATGCTCTCTGTAACTGTCCTTCTGCACCCCAGTATCCAAACTCTGCTCTCTTTAAGATCCTTCTGAACCTCAGTCTCCAACCTCTGCTCTCTGAAAGGATACTTCTGCACCCCAGTCTTCAAACTCTGCTCTCTGTAACAGTCCTTCTGCACCTCAGTCTCTAACCTCTGCTCTCTGTAAATATCTTTCTGCAACTCAATTTCCAACCTCTGGTCTCTGTAACAGTCCTTCTGCACCTCAGTATCCAACCTCTTCTCTCGGTAATGATTCTTCTGCACCTCAGTCTCCAAACAGTGGTCTCTTTAACAGGCATTTTGCACTGCAGTCTCCAACCTCTGCTCTCTGTAACTATTCTTCTGCACCCCAGTCTCCAGGCTCTACTCTCTGTTACAGTCCTGCGGCACCCGAATCAAAATTCTGCACTCTGTAACAATTCTTCTGAACCCCAGTCTCAATACTCTGCTCTCTTTAACAGTTCTTCTGAACCAGAATATCGAAACTCTGCTCTCTGTAACACTCCTTATGCAACCCAGTCTCCATTTTTTGCTTTCTATAAGTATCCTTCTGCACCCCAGTCTCCAAACTTTGCTATCTGTAAAAGTCTTTCTGCACCTAAGTCTCCAACCTCTGCTCTCTTTAACGATCCTTCTTCACCTCAGTCTCCAACCTCTGCTCTCTGTAACAGTCCTTCTGCATCCCAGTCTCCAACATCTGCTCTCTGCAATGATCCTTCTTCTCCCCAGGCTCCAACCTCTGCTCTCTGCAATGGTCCTTCTGCATCCCAGTCTCCAAACTCTGCTCTCTGTAACAGTCCTTCTGTACCGCAGTCTCCAACCTCTTCTCTCTGTAACGGTCCTTCTGCACCCCAATTTGCAACCTCTTCTTTCTATAATAGTGCTTCTGCACCACAGTCTGAAACGTCTGCTCTCTGCAACTTTCTTTCTGTACCCCAGTCTCCGAACTGTGCTACCTGTAACAGTCTTTTTGCACCCCAGTCTTCAACCTCTGCTTTCTGTAAAATGCCTTAAGCTCTCCAGTTTCTAAACTCTGCTCTCTGTAACAGGCCTTCTGCACCCCAGTCTCTAACCTCTTCTCTCTGCAACGATCTTTCTGCACCTAAGTTTCTAACCTCTACTCTCTGCAACAGTTAATCTGCACCCCAGTCTCTAACCTCTGCTCTCTGTAAGATTCTTCTGCACCTCAGTCTCCAACCTCTACTCTCTGTAACAGTCTATATGCACCCCAGTATCCAACCTCTGCTCTCTGTAACAATCTTAGGCACCTAAATCTCCAACTTCAGCTCTCTGCATCGGTCCTTCTGTACCCCAGTCTCTAAACTCTGTTCTCTGCAATAGTCCTTCTGCATCACAGTCTCCAAAGTCTGCTTTCTGTATCAGTTCTTCTTTACCCCAGTCTCCAACCTCTGCTCTCTGTAACTGTCCTTCTGCACCCCAGTCTCAAACATCTGCTCTCTGTAAGTATCGTTCTCCACCATAGTCTCCAACCTCTGCTCTCCTCAATGATTATTCCGCACCTCAGTCTCTAACCTCTGCTCTCTACAACGATCATTCTGCACCCCAGTCTTCAAACACTGGTCTCTGTAACAGTACTTATGCAGCTCAGTCTCCATCCTATGCTCTCTGTAAGATACTTCTGCAAACTAGTCTACAACATCTGCTCTCTGTAATGATCCTTTAGAACCCCAGTCTCCAACCTCTGCTCCCTGTAACAGTCCTTTTGTACAGCAGTCTCCAAACTCTGCTCTCTGTAACGGTCCTTCTACATCCCAGTCTCCAACCTCTAGTTTCTGTATTAGTCTTTCTGCACCCCAGTCTCCAAACTCTGCTCACTGTAACAGTTCTTATGCACCTCAGTCTCCAAATCTGCACTCTGCAACAGTCCTCTGCACCCCAGTCTCCACCCTCTGCTCTCAGTAACAGTTCTTCTGCACCCCAATCTCCAAAATCTGCTCTCTGTAACACTCCTTCTGCACTCCAGTCTCTACCCTGTGATCTCTGTAACAATTCGTCTGGACATCAGTCTCCAACCTCTGCTCTCTACAACGTTCCTTCTGCTTCTCGGTCTCCAAACTCTACTATCAGTAAAAGTTTTTCTGCACCTTAGTCTCCAAAATTTGCTTTCTGTAAGATCCTTCTGCAACCAATTCTCCAAACTCTGCTCTCTGTAACAGTCCTTCTTCACCCCGATCTCCAAACTCTGCTCTCTGTAACAGTCCTTCTTCACCCCGATCTCCGAACTCTGCTCTCTGTAACTGTCCTTCTGCACCTCAGTCTCCAAACTCTTCTCTCTGTAACAGTCTATCTGAACCTCAGTCTTTAAAATCTGCTCTCTGCAACGATCTTTCTAGACCCCAGTCTCCAACTTATGCTCTGTGCAACAGTTCTTCTGCACCACAGTCTCCAGACTCTGCTTTCTGTAAGATCCTTCTGCACTCGAGTTTCCAAACTCTGCTCTCTGTAACATTCCTTCTTCACCCCAGTCTCCAACATCTGTCCTCTGCAACAGTCCTGCTGCTCCGCAGTCTCCGAGATCTACTCTGTGTAACAGTCCTTCTGTACAGAAGTCTCCAAACTCTGCTCTCTGTAAGGGTCCTTCTACACCCCAATTTCCAACAACCTATTTCTGTAACAGTCCTTCTCCACCTCAGTCTTCAAACTCTGCTCTCTGTAACACTCTTTCTACACCTCAGTTTCCAACCTGTCCTCTCTGTAACATTCATTCTGCAGCCCAGTCTTCAACCTCTGCTCTCTGCATTGGTACCTCTTAACCCCAGTCTCCAACCTTGTTCTCTACAACAGTCCTTCTGTACTGCAGTCTCCAACCTCTGTTCTCTGTAAGGGAACTTTTGCAACCCAGTCTCCCACCTCTACTTTCTATATCAGTCCATCTGCATCACAGTCTCCAAACTCTGCTCTCTGTAACCGTCATTCTCCACCTCAATCTGCAACCTCTTATCTCTGAAACAGTCCTTCTGCAACCAGTCTTCAAACTCTTCTCTCTGCAAGATTATTTCTGCACCCCAGTCTCCATCCTCTGCTCTCTGCAACAGTCCTTCTCCACCCCAGTCTCCAAAATCTGCTCTCTGTAAGGGGCCTTCTGCACCCCAGTCTCCAAACTCTGCTTTCTGTATCAGTTTTTCTGCACCCCAGTCTCAAACCTGATCTCTCTGTAATAGTATTTCTGCATCTCATACTCCAACCTCTAATCTCTGCTACATTCCTTCAGCGCCCCAATCTCTAACCTTTTCTCTCTGCCACAGTTCTTCTGCACCTCAGTTTCAAAACTCTGCTCTCTGTATGATCCTTCTGAAACCCAGTCTCCAACCTCTACTTTCTGCAATGGTCCTTCTGTAAACCAGTCTCCAACCTCTGTTCTCTACAGTAGTCATTCTGCACCCCAGTCTCCCATGTCTGCTCTCTGTAAGAGTATTTCAGTCTCCAACCTCTGTTCTCTGTAAGGGTCCTTCTGCACCCTAGTCTTAAATCTCTGCTTTCTGTATTAGTCCTTCTACACTGCAGTCTCTAATCACTGCTCTCTCCTTCTGCCTCTCAGTCTCCAACCTCTGCTCTCAGTAAGATACTTTTGCAACCCAGTCTCCAAACTATTATCTCTGTAACTGTCCTTCTGCACCCCAGTCTCCAAAAACTGCTCTCTGTAAAAGGCTTTCTTCACCCCAGTCTCCAACCTCTGCTGTATGTAACAGGCCTTTTGCCCCCAATCTCCAAACACTTCTCTCTTCAATGATCCTTCTCCACCCCAGTCTCCAACCTCTGCAATCAGCAACAGTCCTTCTGTACCCCAGTCTCCAACTTATGCTCCCTCTAAGATCTTTCTGCACACCTGTCTCAAAACTCTGCTCTTTGTAACACTCCTCTGTACCCCAGTCTCCAAATTATTCTCCCTGTAATGGTCCTTCTGCAATTTAGTCTCCAACATCTGCTCTGTGCAACACTCCTTCTGCACCCCAGTCTCATAACTTTGCTCTCTGCAACAGTTTCTCTGCACCTCAGTCTCCAACCTGTGCTCTCAGTAAAAGTCTTTCTGCACCACAGTCTCCAACCTCTGCTCTCTATAACAATTTTTCTGAACCCCAGTCTCCAAACTCTGCTCTCAGCAACGGTCCTTCTGCACCCCAGTCTCCAAATTCTGCTCTCTGTAACAGTCCTTCTGCACCCCAGTCTTCAAAATCTGCTTTCGGTAATAGTCTTCTGCATCTGAGTTTCCATCCTCTGCTCTCTGCAACAATACTTTTTAACCCAAGTCTCCAACGTCTGCTCTCTGAAAAAGTCTTTCTAAACCCTAGTCTCCAACCTCTGCTCTCTGTAACAGTCCTTCTACACCCCATTCTCCATACTCTGCTCACCCCAAGGATACTTCTGCACCCCAGTCTCCATCCTCTGCTCTCTTCAACTTTTCTTTTGAATCCCAGTCTCCAACATCTGCTCTGTGCAACAGTCCTTCTCCACCCCAGTCTCCAAACTGTGCTCTCTGTAACAGTCTTTCTGGACCCCAATCACCAACCTCTACTCTCTGCAACAGTCCTTCTAAACCCCAGTCTAAAACCTCTGCTCTCAGCAAAAGTTTTGCTGCACCCCAGTCTCCAACCTCTTCTCTCTGTAACAATTATTCTGCACATAAGTCTCCAACCTCTGCTCTTTGCAAGGGTCCTTCTGCACCTCAGTCTCCAACCTCTACTCTCTGTAACAGTGCTTTTGCAACTCAGTCTCAAAACTCTGCTCTCTGTAAGATCCTTCTGCACCCCAGTCTCCAAACTCTGCTCTGTAACAGGCCTTGGGCACCCCAGTCTCCAACCTCTGCTCTCTGTATCAGTCCATCTGCAACTCAATCTCCAACCTATGCTCTCAGCAACGATCCTTCTGCACCCCAGTCTCCAACATCTGCTTTCTGAAACAATTCTTCTGTACCTCAGTCTAAAAAATCTGTTCTCTGCAACAATCCCTCTGCATCCCAGTCTCCAACCTCTTCTCTCTGTAACAATCTTTCTGAACGTCTGTCTCCTAATTCTGCTCTCTGTAAGACCCTTCTGAAACCCAGTCTGCAAACCCTGCTCTCTGAACCAGTCGTTCTGCACCCCAGTCTCCAACCTCTGCTCTCTGTAACAGGCCTTCTTCATCCAAGTCTGAAACATCTGCTAGCTACAATAGTCCTTGTGAACCCCAGTCTCCAACATCTGCTTCCTGCAACAGTTCTTCTGTACCTCAGTCTGAAAACTCTGCTCTCTGCAATAATCCATCTGTACCCCAGTCTAAAAACTCTGCTCTCTGTAACAGTCCTTTTGTAACTCAGTCTCCAATCACTGCTCTCTTCAACAGTCCTTCTACACCCAAGTCTCCATACTCTGATCGCCCCAACGGTCCTTCTGCACCCCAGTCTCAAACCTCTGCTCTCTGTAAAAGTCTTTCTGTACCACAGTCTCCAACCTCTGTTCTCTGTAAGGGTCCTTATTTACCCCAGTATCCAACCTCTGCTTTCTGTATCAGTCATTTTGAACCACAGTTTCCAAACTCTGCCCTCTGTAACCGTCCTTCTGCAACTCAGTCTGCAACCTCTGTAAGGGTACTTCTGCACCAGAGTCTCCAGCCTCTGCTTTCTGTGTCAGTCCTTCTGCAATCCAGTCTCAAACCTCTGCTCTCTGCTACAGTCCTTCTGGACCCCAATCTCCAACATCTACTGTCTGCAACAGTCCTCGTACATCCCAGTCTAAAACCTCTGCTCTCTGCATCAGTCCTTCTGCACCCCTGTCTCTAACCTCTGCTCTCTGTAACAATCCTTCTGCACCTCAGTCTCCAACCTCTGCTCTCTGCAAGGGTTCTTCTGCACCTCAGTCTCCAACCTCTACTCTATGTAACAGTGCTTCTGCACCTCAGTCTCCAATCTCTGCTCTCTGTAAGATCCTTCTGCAACCCAGTCTCCAAACTCTGCTCTCTGTAACACTCCATCATAACCCCAGTCTCCAAATTGTGCTCTCTGTAACAGGCCTTCTGCACTCCAGTGTCCAACCTCTGCTTTCTCTATCAGTCCATCTGCACCCCAGTATCCAACGTCTGCTATCTGTAACTGTCTTTCTGCACACCAGTCTTTAACCTCTGCTCTCTGCAACAGTCCTTCTGCACCCCAGTCTCCAAACTCTGCTCACTGCAACATTCCTTCTGCACCCCAGTCTCCAAACGCTGCTCTCTGTAATGATCCTTCTGCACCCCAGTCTCCAAACTCTGCTCTCCGCAATGATCTTTCTGCACCTCAATGTTCAACCTCTTCTCTCTGCAAAGATCCTTTGGCACCCCATTATCAAACCTCTGCTCGCTGCAACAGTCCTTGTGAACCCCAGTCTCCAACATCTGCTCTCTGCAACAGTTCTTCTGTACCTCAGTCTGAAAACTCTGCTCTCTGCAATAATCCATCTGCACCCCAGTCTCCAACCTCTACTATCTGTAACAGTTCTTCTGTACCTCAGTCTCCAATCTCTGCTCTATGCAACAGTCCTTCTGTGGCCAAGCCTCCAACATCTGCTCTCTGAAAGAGTCCTTCGACAACCCAGTCTCTAACCTCTGCTCTCTGTAACAGTCCTTCTACACCCCAGTCTCCATACTCTGCTTGCCCAAACGATCCTTCTGCACCCCAGTCTCCAACGTTTGCTCTCTGCAACAGTCTTTCTACACTCCAGTCTCTAACCTCTGCTTTCTGCAGCAGTCCTTCTATACCCAGTCTCCATACACCGCTCGACCCAATGATCCGTCTGCACCCCAGTCTCCAACCTCTGTTCTCTACATCAGTTCTTCTGCACCTTAGTATCCGACCTCTTCTCTCGGTACCAGTCCTTCTGTAGCGCAGTCTCCAACCTCTATTCTCCGTAAGGGTCCTTATGCACCCCAGTATCCAATCTCTGCTTTCTGTATCAGTCTTTTTGCACCACAGTCTCCAAACTCTACCGTCTGTAAGACTCCTTCTGCAACTCAGTCTGCAACCTCTGCTCTCTGCAACAGTCCTTGCGCACCCCAGTCTCCATCCTCTGCTCTCTGCAACATTCCTTCTCCACCCCAGTCTCCAAACTCTGCTCTCTGTAAGAGTCCTTCTGTACTGCATTCTTGAAACTCTGCTCTCTGTAAGGATACTTCTGCACCCGAATCTCCGAACTCTGCTTTCTGTATCAGTCCTTTTGCACCCCAGTCTCCAAACTGTGCTCTGTGTAACTGTACTTCTGCACCTTAGTCTCTAACGTCTGCTCTCTGCTACAGTTTTTCTGGACCCCAGTCTCCATCATCTACTCTCTGCAACAGTCCTTCTGCACCCCAGTCTCCAACCTCTGCTCTTTGTAAGAGTCATTCTTTACTAAAGACTCCAAACTCCGCTCTCTCTAATGGTCCTCCTGTACCCCAGTCTTCAACCTCTGCTTTTTGAATCATTTCTTCTGCACCCCTGTCTCAATACTCTGCTCTCTATAATAGTCCTTCTGCCCCTCAGTCTCCAACCTCTGCTCTCTGCAACAGTTCCTTCTGCACCCAAATCTCCAACTTCTGCTCTATGCACAAGTCTTTCTGCACCCCAGTATCCTACCTCTACTCTCTGTAACAATTCTTCTGCAGCCCAGTCTCCGAATTCTGCTCTCTGCAGCAGTCCTTCTTCACCCCAGTCTCCAACCTTTGCTCTCTGCAAGATCCTTCTGCACACCAATCTCTAACCACTGCTCACTATAACAGTTCTTCTGCAACCCAGTCTCCAAACTCTGCTCTCTGTAACAATAATTCTGCACCTCAGTCTCCAACCTCTGCTCTCTGCAACAGTTTTTCTGCACCCCAGTCTCTAACCTCTGTTTTCTGCAACAGTCTTCTGCACCCCAGTTTTTAACCTATGATCTCTATAACAGTCCTTCTGTACCGGATTCTCCAACCTTTATTCTCTGTAACGGTGCTTCTGCACCCCAGTCTCCAACATCTGCTTTCTCTATAAGTCCTTCTGCACCCCAGTCTCCAAACTCTGCTTTCTGCAACAGTCCTTCTGCACCCAAGTCTCCAACCTTTACTCACTGCAACATTCCTTCTGCACCCCAGTCTCAAAATTCTGCTCTCATAAATGATCCTTCTGCACCCAAGTCTCAAACCTCTGCTCTCCGCAACGATCCTTCTGCACCTCAGTGTCCAACCTTTTCTCTCTGCAAAGATCCTTTGGCACCCCAGGCGCAAACCTCTGCTCGCTGCAACAGTCCTTGTGAACCCCAGTCTCCAACATCTGCTCTCTGCAACAGTTCTTCTGTATCTCAGTCTAAAAACTCTGCTCTCTGCAATAATCAATCTGCATCCCAGTATCCAACCTCTTCTCTCGGTACCGCAGTCTCCATCCTCTGTTCTCCGGAAGGGTCCTTATGCACCCCAGTATCTAATCTCTGCTTTCTGTATCAGTCGTTGTGCACCACAGTCTCCAAATTCTGCCATCTCTAAGAGTCCTTCTGAAAATCAGTCTGCAACCTCTGCTCTCTGTAACAGTCCTGTGCACCCCAGTCTCCATCCTCTGCTCTCTGCATCATTCCTTCTGCATCCCAGTCTCCAACATCTGCTATCTGCAACAGTCATTCTCCACCCCAGTTTCCAAACTCTGCTCTCTGTAAGAGTCCTTCTGTACTGCATTCTCGAAACTCTGCTCTCTGTAAGGATACTTCTGCACCCGAATCTCCAAACTCTGCTTTCTGTATCAGTCCTTCTGCACTCCAGTCTCCAACCTCTGCTCTGTGTAATTGTCCTTCTGCACCTTAGTCTCTAACGTCTGCTCTCTGCTACAGTTTTTCTGGACCCCAGTCTCCATCATCTACTCTCTGCAACAGTTCTTCTGCACCCCAGTCTCAAACCTCTGCTCTTTGTAAGAGTCTTCCGTACTAAAGACTCCAACATCTACTCTCTCTAATGGTCCTCCTGTACCCCAATCTTCAATCTCTGCTTCTTGAATCATTTCTTCTGCACTTCTGTCTCAATCCTCTGCTCTCTATAACAGTCCTTCTGAATCTCAGTCTCCAACATCTGCTCTCTGCAACAGTTCCTTCTGCATCCAAATCTCCAACTTCTGCTCTATGCACAAGTCCTTCTGCACCCCAGTATCCAACCTCTGCTCTCTGTAATAATCCTTCTACACCCCAGTCTCCAAATTCTGCTCTCTGCAACAGTCCTTCTTAACCCCAGTCTCCAACCTCTGCTCGCTGTAATATGCTTCTGTACCCCAGTCTCCAAACTCTACTCTCTGTAACAGTTCTTCTGCACCGCAGTCTCCAAACTCTGCTCTCTGTTACAATCCTTCTGCACCTCAGTCTCCAACTTCTGCTCTCTGCAATGGTCCTTCTGAAACCCTGTCTTAAACCTCTGTTCTTGCAACAGTCTTTCTGCTCCCCAGTCTCCAATCTCTGCTCTCTGTATAAGTCCTTTTGTAACCCAGTCTCCAATCTGTGCTCTCTGTAACGGTCCTTCTGCACCCCAGTCTTCAACCTCTGCTTTCTGTATCAGTCCTGCACCCCAGTCTACAAACTATGCTCTCTGTAAGAGTCTTTCTGAACCTCAGTCTCTATCCTTGATCTCTGCAACAGTCCTTTTGCAACCCAGTCTCCAACCACTGCTCTCTGCAACAATCCTTCTGCACCCCAGTTTCCATAGTTTGGTCTCTACAACAGTCCTTCTGCATTCCAGTCTCCAACCTCTGCTCTCTGTAAGATCCTTCTGCATCCCAGTCTCCAAGCTATGCTATCTTCAACGTTCTATCGGCACCTCAGTCACCAACCTCTGCTCTCTGTAATGGTACTTCTGCAACCCAGTCTCAAAACTCTGCATTCTGTATCAGTCCTTCTGCACCTCAGTCTCCAACCTCTGCTCTCTATAACAGTCCTTCTGCACCTCAGTCTTCAACCTCTGCTCTCTACAATTGTACATCTGCAGGTCAGTCTTCAAACTCAATTCTCTGTAACAGTTTTTCTGCATCTCAGTCTCCAAACTCTACTCTCTGTAAGATCCTTTTGCAAACAAATCTACAAACTCTGCTCTCTGTAACAGTCCTTTTGCACCGTTTCTCCAAACTCTGCTCTATGTAAAAGGCTTTCTGCACCCCCGTCTCCAACATCTACTCTCTGGAACAGTCCATATGCACACAAGTCTCCAACCTCTGCTCTCTGCCACAGTCATTATGAACCCCAGTCTTCAACATCTGCTTTCTACATTAGTCTTTCTGCACCTCAGTCTGAAAACTCTGCTCTCTGCCACTATCCTTCTGCACCCCAGTCTCCAACCTGTGTTCTCTGCAACAGTCTTTCTGCACCGCAGTCTCCAAACTCTGTTCTCTGTAACAGTCCTTCTGTACCGCAGTCTTCAACCTCTCTTCTCTGTAATGGTCCTTCTGCACAACAGTCTCATAACTCTGCTTTCTGTATCAGTCCTTCTGAACCACAGTCTCCAACCTCTGCTCTAGGCAACAGTCTTTCTGCAACCCAGTCTTCAAACTCTGCTGTCTGCAAGAATCATTCTGCACCCCAGTCTCCAACATATGTTTTCTGTATAAGTCCTGGACCACAGTCTCCAAAATCTACTCTCAGTAACAGTCCTTCTGCACCTCAGTCTCCAACCTCTGCTCTCTGCAAGAGTCCTTCTGCACCCCAGTTTCCAACCTCTGCTCTCTGCAACAATCCTTCTTAACCCCAGTCTTAAACGTCTGCTCTCTATCACAGTCCTCCTGCATCTCAGACTCCAACCTCTGCTCTCTTCAACGGTCCTTCTGCACCCCTGTCTCTAACCTCTGTTCTCTGCATCAGTCCTTCTGCACCATAGTCTCCAACATCTACTCTCTGCAACAGTTCTTTTTCATCCCAGTCTCCAACCTCTGCTCTCTATAACAGTCCTTCTGTACTGCAGTCTCCAACCACTGCTCTCTCTAAGGGTCCTTCTTGATCCCAGTCTCCTACCTCTCCTAACTGCAACAGTCCTTCTACACCCCAGTCTAAAACCTCTGCTCTCTGCAAGAGTCCTTTTGCACCCCAGTCTTCAAGCTCTGCTCTCTGCTACGATCCTTCTGCAACTCAGTTTCCAAACTCTACTCTTTGTAACAGTGCTACTGCACCTCAGTCTCCAAACTCTGCTCTCTGTAAGATCCTTTTGCAACCCAATCTTTAAACTCTGCTCTCTGTAACAGTCCTCGTGCACCCCAGTCTCAAAGTTCTGCTCTCTTTAACAGGCTTTCTTCACCCAAGTCTCCAAACTCTGCTCTCTCTATCTGTCCTTCTGGACCCCAGTCTCCAACCTCTGCTCTCTGTAACAAACCATCTACACTCTGTCTCCAACCTATGCTCGCTGCAACAGTCCATGTGCACCCAGTCTCCAACATCTGCTCTCTGCAACAGATTTTCTGTACCTCAGTTTGAAAACTCTGCTCTCTGCAACAATCCTTCTGCACCCCAGTCTCCAAATTCTGCTCTCTGTAACATTCTTTCTGCACCTCAGTCTCCAATCTCTGCTCTCTGTATCAGTCCTTCTGTACCGCTGTTTCCAAACTCTGCTCTCTGAAACAGTCTTTCTGCACCTCAGTCTTCAACAACTGATTTCTCAAAAAGTCCTTCTACAACCCAGTCTCCAGACTCTGCTCTCTAAAACAGTCCTTTTATACCCCAGTCTCCATAATCTGCTCTCTGCAACGATCCTTCTGCACCCCAGTCTCCAACGTCTGCTCTGCAACAGTCTCTCTACAACCCAGTCTCCAACTCTGCTCTATGGAAGATCCTTCTGTACCCCAGTTTCCAAATTCTGCTCTCTGTAACATTCCTTCTAACATTCCTTCTGCACTCCAGTCTCCAACCTCTGCTCTCTGCAATGGTCCCTCTGCACTCCAGTCTCCAACCTTATTCTCAACAACAGTTCTTCGGTACCACAGTCTTCAACCACTGTTATCTGTAAGGGTCCTTCTTCACCCCAGTCACCAAACTCTGTTTTCTGTATCAGTGCTTCTGCAACACAGTCTCCAAACTCTACTCTCTGTAACAGTCCATATGCACCTAACTCTGCAACCTCTGCTCTCTGCAACAATCCTTCTTCACCCAAGTTTTTAACCTCTGCTCTTTGTAACAGTTCTTCTGTACTGCAGTCTCCAACCTCTGCTCTCTGTAACGGTCTTTCTGTACCCATGTCCCCAAACTCTGCTTTCTGTATCTGTCCTTCTGCACCCTAATCTCCAACCTCTGCTATCTGCAACAGTCTTCTGCACCTAAGTCTCTAATTTTACTCTCTGCAAAAGTTTTTCTGCACCAATTCTCCAACACCTGCTCCCTGAAACAGTCCTGCTTCACACCAGTTTCCAACCTCTGCTATCTGCAACAGTCCTTCTGCAACCAAGTCTCCAAACTCTGCTCTCTATAATAGTTCTTCTGAACAACAGTCTCCAAATTCTGATCTCTGCAAAACTTCTTCTGCACCCAAGTCTCCAAACTCTGCTCTTTGTAACAGTCCTTCTGCACCATATTTCTCCAACCTCTGCTCTTTGCTACAGTCTTTGTATACCGCAGTCTCCAACCTCTGCTCTCTGTAACAGTCCCTGTGCACCCCAATTTCCAAACTTTGTTTCTGTAACAGTTTTTCTGCACCTTAGTCACCAAACTCTGCTCTCTGTAACCGTCCTTCTGCACCTCAGTCTCCATCTTCTTCTCTCTGTAACAGTCCTTCTGCACTTCAGGCTGAAACCTCTATTCTCTGCATGATCCTTCTGCATTCCAGTCTCCAAAGACTGCTCTCTGTAACAGTCGTCCTGCACCTCAGTCACCAACCTCTGCTCTCTGTAAGATCCTTCTGCAACCCAGCCTCAAAATTCTGCTCTCTGTAACAGTCCTTCTGCATCCCAGTCTCCAACCTCTGCTCTCTGTAGCAGGCATTCATCACCCCAGTCTCCAAACTCTGCTCTCTGAAACTGTCTTTCTGCACGCCAGTCTCCAACCTATGCTCTCTTTAACGGTCCTTCTGCACCCCAGGCTCCCACCTCAGCTTTCTGTATAATAATTCTTCACCCCAATCCCCAACATCTTCTCTGTGTAACAGTCCTTCTGCATCTCAGTCTCAAAACTCTGCTCTCTCCAACAGTCCTTCTGCACCCCAGTCTCCAACCTCTGCTTTCTGCAACATTCCTTCTGAATCCCAGTCTTAAACCTGTTCTCTCTGTAACAGTCCTTCTGCACCCCAGTCTCCCACCTCTGCTCTCTGTAACGATGCTTCTGCAGCCCAGTCTCCACCTCTGCTCTCTGCAACGATTTTTCTGTAACTCCGTCTCCAACTTCTGCTGTCTTCAATGATCCTTCTGCACCTCACTCTTCAACTCTGCTCTCTGTAACAGTTTTTGTGCACCTCAGTCTCCAACCTCTGCTCTCTGCCACCGTCCTTATGAACCCCAGTCTCCAAACTGTGCTCTCTTCAACGATCCTTCTGCACCCAGTCTCCAACGTCTCCCTCTTCTTAACACTCCTTCTGCACCCCAGTCTCCAACCTTTCTTCTCTTTAAGGTACTTCTGCAATCCAGTTTCCAAACTCTGCTCTCTGTAACATTTCCTCTCCAACCCAGTCTCCAACCTCTGCTTTCTTAAACAGTCATGCTGCAACCCCGTCTCCAACATCTGTTCTCTGAAAACAGTTCTTTCTGCTCCCCAATTTTCAATCTCTGCTCTCTGTAACAGTTCCTTCTGTACCCCAGTCTCCAAATTCTGCACTCTGTAATTGTCCTTCTGCACCCTAGTCTCCAACCACTGCTTTCTGTATCAGTCCTTTTTCACCAAGGTCTCCAAACTCTGCTCTCTTTTACAGTCCTTCTGCACCTCAGTCTCCAAACTCTGCTTTCTGTAAGATCCTTCTGCAACCAAGTCTCCAAACTCTGCTCTCCGTAACAGTCCTTCTGCACACCAGTCTCCAACCTCTGCTCTCTGCAACGATCCTTTTTCACCCCAGTCTCTGACCTCTGCTCTTTGCAACAGTCATTCTGAACCCCAGTCTCCAACATCTGCTCTCTGCAACAGTCCTTCTGGACCTCAGTCTGAAAACTCTGCTCTCTGCAACGATTTTTGTGCACCCCAGTCTCCAAACTCTGCTTTTTGTAACAGTCCTTCTGCACCTCAGTCTCCAACTTGTGCTCTCTGCAACAGTTCTTCTGCACCCCAGTCTTTAACATCTACTCTCTGAAACAGTCCTTCTACACCCCTGTCCAAATGCAGAAGAATGAGACCTGAACTATCGCTTACCAAGCAAAAAATCAACTCAAAATGCATTAAAGACCCAGACACTAGACCAGAAATTATGCAGTTTCTAGGTAAAAACTAAGTCAATACTCCAAACTACAGGCAGAGGCAATGACTTTCTCAATAGGATGCCAAAGCTCACGACATAATACCAAAAGGAAGCTAATAGGATGGCATCAAATTAAGAAGATTCTGCACAGCAAAGGATACAATTAGAATATGAAGAGAGAACCTACGGAAAGGGAGAAAATCTTTATGAGGTGCTATTCTAAAAGAGGATGAATATTCAGAATATTAATAAAGAACTCAAAAAACTTAACATCAAACCCACAATTATTAAATAACCCAATTATCAAATAGCTCAATTACCAAATGGGAAACTAAATTAAGTAAACAGACACATCTTAGAAAAAAATATGTGAGTGGCCAACAAATATATGAAAATACTTGCAAGTCAAGACTATCCTGAGATTTCATCTCACTTCAGTGACAAAGGTAACCACCAAGAATACAAACAGAAATGAGTGTGACAAGTAGAGAATTGGAGAGAAAGGAGCACTCTCACCCTGTTGGTGGGCATGTAAATCAGCACAACCACCATGGAAATCGGGATGGAGGGTTCTTCAGGAGTAGCCATGGACCACCCTGCAACCCAGCTCTACTTCTGCTTGGTATTTATCACAGCGGATCGAGGTCATGATTACTATAATGACACATACATGCCCATGAACCAGCCGAGGTGACATCAGTGGACGAATGGATAAAGAACATCTGGTATATGCACACTGGAATTTCATTCAGCCATAAAGAAGAACGAAATTATGTCATGCTGGAAGATGGATGGATCTTCAGAACATTAAGGGAAATAAGCAACTCAGAAAGTTAAGGGCCGTATGTTTTTCCTCTGTTAAAGCTAGAGGGGGAAAAGAAAGGAAAGTTGGGAAGGGAGTCTCATCATGAAAGTTGAAGGAAGATCAGTAGAGTCAAGGCACCAGAGGAGGAGGTGAGGAAAAGGGAAATATTGGAATGATATTGGCCAATGTTAACGGTTTATTTTGTGTCCATGTTCAAATATGTGTCAGCAAATCCCACCATTATGGACCACTACAATGCACCAATGAAGTGTGAAAAGAAGAGTTTCACATTACATGGGACAGGCACTATTCTAGGAGGGTGCCCATTTTTTTCCCATCTATAAATACCATGATCATTTACCACTGTCAAAGATCTCTACAGATTCAAATGTTCTGATCACTGCTCCACCACATGTCCTCTTCTACTTCAGGGTCCCTTATTCTCACTGAAACCATGAAGCCCGTTTCAACAATGCCATCTGTTAATGTCTTTCCAGGCTGCCGAGGACAGCGGTTGCGGGTTTCACAAGGATCTGGTGCTGCCTTCTGAACGAATGTTCACGAGGCCTTGGCGAAGACTGGTGCTCTAGGCCCTTCTCCAGATCCAGCTGTGAGGCCAGGGAAGGGGTCACATAACATGCCATCCAACACCTTATTTATTTCTGATCACCATCCTCTCCATTATTCCAGGATCATATTGGTCATTGAACTTAAGCAAACACTGAGTCCAGATTTCAGTCCATCAACCAAAGAGAGTCTACTAGCCACTCCCCGTGGCTCAGGAAAATCCTTGGCCCTAACATTTCTGGTGATTACGTCCCTGTGACTGCATTCAAGATGATCCAGCAATATGTCCTGACTTCTTTGGTCTAGAAGACTCAAACAAATTCTCTTATATATTCTTAAGGCTCCTATTAACAAAATACAGTAAATATTTACCTTTTATTTTGGTGTGACCCTTATACTCTTTTGGGATATATTTTATACTCTTACCTGAGGCGTTCTAAGATCAGACCCCAATTAAGAGTCTGGTGACAATGTGGGATGGATGGATGAGCATCTTAAAGACAATTGGGCTGGGGATATGGCTCAAGCAGTAGTGCGCTTGCCTGGCACGCTTACGGCCCGGGTTCGATCCTCAGCACCACATACCAACAAAGATGTTGTGTCCGCCGAGAACTAGAAAATGAATATTAAAAACTCTCTCTCTCTCTCTCTCTCTTCTCTTTCTCTCTCTCTCTCTTTCTATTTCTGTCTGTCTCTCTCTCTCCCCTCTCCTCTCCTCTCCTCTCCTCTCCTCTCCTCTCTCACTCTCTCTTAAAAAAAAAAAGACAACTGCCCAGGTAGAGTCACCATAGGGTCTTCAATTTAGGGAAAGCTAGTCTCCTCGGGAAAGGAGGGGCTTCTTCTGACAGCAAAGAGGTTAATGGAGATTTCAGGGTTCAAGGCTCTGAGATTTGTCTAATTCCACTGGTATTTTGCCATTCTAATTAAGATAGTCTCAATCATTCCCCCATTATTGTCCTAATTGACATAAGAGAGACCTGAAGAAATTGTGGATTTATAGTTTTCTTTGTACTTCTGCAATTTGGAGAATTAGATATATTATTCTGATATTAACCTTTATCAATTCAAGAGAGAAAATATTTCTCATGATCTGAACCTGACTTGAAGGAGGAATAAATGCTTAAAACTATCATTTTCTTTCTGAAAGTCTCCCACTCCAGTCAGTAACAGCAGTCTGTAGTCATGTTGTAATGTTCATTTCCACCCTGAAAGGTCGATGGTGTTATTCCAAAGCTCAGTTTTCCATAGACATTTGATTTCAGGCCACGATAACTTAAAGTCTCTGTTGGGTCATTGCACACCAGGAATTATCAGGTCTCCTTTTCTCTGGGCTGTGACATCATCAACATATTCAATTCCCTCAGGTCAGACATTCAACCTACCTCCTCAGGTCTGTTATCTAGAACCATCTCTGATGTAAACCACTATTGTGGTCAGTGCCACCATTGTTAGGTAGAGATGAAGAATGACTCTTGATGTCTTAGAGTAGAGGAAGTTAACACAGAAATAAGTTATAAAATGGTTGGGAGATCTGGAAGAAAAAAGAAAAATAGGGCAGGTGACACCACCCCATATATGGAAACCGTAACTTCCCTGGAAAGAGACGCTCATTCCCACGCTACTGTGACCCACATTCAGGAACATCTTTCTAGGAGTCTGCACACACAGCTCCTGGAACCAAGGAGATTAGTTCCTGCCTCTACAGGGATGGTTTGCTGCTGCTGCTATGGGATCCAAAACAACCCGCTTTCTTCCTTTTCTTTCTTCCTCTCTGCCTAGTGTTTGGCTGATCTTGACAGAACCTCCTAAAATGAAGGCCTGCAGGCAGGGAGTGTGGGAAACGAGGTTCTCGTACTTTCTGTCCCTCTGGTGTGGGGAGAACACAGAAGGACAGAGATGGTGCTGAACACCCACACAAGGTGTCCGATACACTTGAACCTGAAAGTGGGAAAGGGTGTTTGTGAAAAGAGAGAAGAAATAGGAGTATCAGAGATTTTAAAAGCGGGAGTTGGAGTTTGAAGCTCCAGATACAGACTCTCTAACCAGGTGCCTACAAGTCCCTGGGAGACATCTTTTTTCAGATTACTGTATACTCCAGTTTGAAGATTGGTCTAGACTTTGATCATGCAAAGGTATGCACACCCTCCAGCCAGCTTTCTCAGGGCACGCTGGACCTCATTGCTTCTCAGGCTGTGAATGACAGGGCTCAACAAGGGGCTCACCACACAGAAAAGCACAGAGACCAGGGTGTCCATGTCCAGGCTTCTCTGGGCCTGTCATAATGGAAGTTGGCTGTTTCATAGAAGACCACCATGAGAGTGAGGGAAGATGCACAGGTGGAGAAGGCCTTCCTCCTGCCCTGGGCGAAGGGAAATCCCCAGGATGGCCACCATGTTGAGTGTGTAGGAGCCTGCAGTGAAGAGGCAGGGGCTCAGGCCCATGGTGGCACTGACAACGTGGAGCAAAGACTCATTGACAGAGGTGTCTGAGCAGGAGAGCTTCAGGAGAAATGGGGTGTCACAGAGAAAGTGGCTGAACTGGTGGGGCCCACACAGAGTGAGTGTGATGGCCAGCACCGTGTGTGTGACCAAATTCATCAGCCCAAACAGCCAGACCCAGTCACCAGGCCAACACAGACTTTCACACTCATGATGACTGGGTACTAAGGAGGACGGCAGGTGGCCACACAGCAATCATACTGGGCCACACAGCCAGTAAGACGCCTTCTGTACCAGCACTTGTCACCAAGAAAAAGATCTGGGAAAGGCAGCCCTCATAAGAAATGGCCTTCTTCTCCCAAAAGAAGTTCACCAGCAGTACTGGGAGGGTGGTGGATGTGTAGCAGATGTCCAAGAAGCTCAAATTGCTGAGGAAAAAGTACATTGGAGTGTGGAGAGCAGGACTGACCCTGGTGGCCACTATTATGAGCATGATCCCCAGGAGAGTGGTCAGGTAAATGACCAGAAAGAGCAGAAAGAACCAGCCCTGTAGGTTAGAGTGGTTGGAAAATTTCAAGAAGATGAATTCAGTGACAAATGATTGATTGCTCATTTCTAATGGTATCATAGCTACAAAACAGAGAAAAAGAGACCATGACGAGAATGGACTGAGAGCACTCCAAACAGGCTTGTTAATCTGCAGCAACATGGCAAATAATATTGTATACAGTGATGCCTTGACTCTGGAAAGACACGTATAAGAGTGACTTTAGAGATAGCATAACTTCTCACAGACTTTTGCATGGGTGCTCTTTTGTAAGAATAAATGGAGACTTGGTCAAAATGCACAACCAGCTATCAACCCCTGTGTCTCATTGAATCTGCAGTATCTCCCTCCTAACACTGTGCTTCACTGTGATGAATTCTTTTTGTATGTCTGTTATTTCAAGTAATAAGTTTTCATTGTGGAAAAATGAGAAAATTCAGAAAGTTAATTTAGAAGAATAGAACAGGTTACAAAATCAAAGCTCTCTTTGCATTCATCCCATTCTAAATCTATCTTTAAAATATCCAAAGCAAAATTTCCCAATATTGTTGTACTCTATTTAGTTGTTTGCCTTGTAATCTTAATTTTCTAATATGAAATTAAGTTATATCTCCCTTTTTATTGAACATAGAAACCTTCCATTCCATTTACTATCATAAATATTGGAATAGAAGCTTTCAATCATATGTATCTGTGATCATCTCTGATTATTTATTAAAAGTAAAATTATAAGTCACCTACTTTTAAATACATTGATCTATTTTTTTCAGTAGAAACTTTTATTTTTTAAGTTTTATAAGATACAAGAATTTTGACAAATGATATATACTTAGGTATTTTTCTTTTTTTGTATTATAAGATTTACCTCACCAAAAATTACATTTCCTGAAAAAAATGATTGATACAATTACTGATTTTCTATCATGTTACCCATGCTAATCCGTGATCCATTGTTTTCAACTAAAATTTCTGTTTCTTTTTTCAATCTTAAATGAAAAATATTATAGTAAAACAGTAGGCTCTTGTTCAGATAGATGTGGATTGAATCCATCTGTTGTTTACTAGATGTTGTTGTAAAAAAGTCAGCTCATCTCTATTCCTCAGTTTGTTTTTTGCTTAGGATATTAATGATGTCTATTTCACAACTGCTGAAAAAAAGTTTTGAGATAATATAAGCTTTGTGTCTGGCACATTACATTTACTCAATGCCTTTTATCAAGTTAGAAAATGTCTATCCACTTTATACTAGTAGTTTTTTTTTTTTTTTTTTGGTGTATGTGTGCTAGGGTTTGAATTCAGAGCCTTATGCATACTAAGCATGCACTCTACCACTGGACTTTGCCCCTAGTTTCATTTAGTTATAGTTTTTATCATAAGTAGATATTGAATTTCTTATTTTCTCTGCATCTATTGAAATGATATATATTTTTTCTTATTTAGTCTGTTTACTATAGAAATTCGGTTGATTGAATTTTTGAATATTGAACCAGCCTTGCATTCTGGGATTGATCTCAATTGACTGTAATGTTATCCTTATTCTATATGACTGAGTTCAGTTTGTTAATATTGTTCTCTGCTTGCTTTTGTGTATTCTATTTTCGCTGTTCTCCAGAGATAATCTATTTCTTGAAGAATTCTCAGCTGTATTCTACTGTTATTTTCAGTCAATTCATGTTAGTGGACTAGTGGGAAACAGAGAAGGGATTCTGATGTTACTAGGAAGGCCTGCCTTAGGTAATGTAAACTCAGTCACAGGGATATGGCCTTCACAGTGACCCCCTTTTCTAGAAATATGGCTGAGCCTAGTTCTTATTCCTCCCGACGTTAGACCTTCCGGCCTGTTCCTTTTCATAGGGGCAAAGGTTTTCCTTTGAGTGTCCTAATGTAACAGTTTCTGTTACTCTTGCCCCTGAAGATTACAGCTTTTGTTCTATCAAAAAAAAATCAGGAAATGGGTCTGGGAGGAGTTTTGGCTGCTGTTGCTGCCCTTTGTCCCTCCATCTATCCAAGAAATGATACCGTTAAAGACACTTTCTCAGAATACTTCTCTATCTTCCTGGGAGCATTTTGTGGAATCCATGGAGAAAAAGAAAAATACAAACATGTTATGTCTATAGCCCTTTGGGTCTTTATGCTCTTAAACCAGTCTACACTTAGTCTTTAGCAATCCATTAACTATTTTTTATTTGAGTTTTTTTATATAAATAAACTCCTATGTATCTAGTGGGTTCTCCCATAGTTAAAAAAATGCTTGAATTATTTTGGTTGCTTATCTCTCCCCAGACTTCGGTTAGTTGTTTGCCTTATAATCTTCATCCCTAATAAAGTCAAAGAAAGTAATTAATTTGCATTTTCTTCTGCTCTTTTTGGTTATTTTAATGATGAAAACAACATGCTTTCTAGCTATTTCGATAGATACTCAAGGTAAAATTTAAAGTCTATACACTTATTTTTCAAAAATATTTAGTAATTTCTAATTTAGTTAAATATGTAGTTATTCTATTCAAAACAATCTCATTCCTAGCATATTTCCAAAGAAATTAATGCACAGTTCACAAAAATTCTTGTGTAAAAATTCATAATAACTCAAACAAATATTATGCATTCAGCAGAAGGACAGAAGACAAATCACGGTTTATCATGCAGTGGAATAATTCAGTTACTTTAGAAACACAAATACTGGAACATTACTAACATTGACAAATCTAAAAAAAAATTTCTGGGTGAAAGAAACAAGATACAAAATATATACTGTATGTTTCCTTTAAATACAGTTCAAAAATTAGCAAAACAGCTATAATGGTCAAGTAATAATGGTGGTCTTTTTTTTTTTTTGGAGCTCAGGGGTGATATCAGTTGAAGCATAAAGGAATTTTCTAAAGTGATGGAAATGTTTTATATCCTGATTTTTGGTAGTTCATATATATGTAAAATATTATAAACCTGTACACTTTAGATCTGTGCATTCTTTGAGTACAAATTATAGTTCAATTTTTAAAAATAGCCTTATTTTAAAAATAAGTAATTAATGGGGAAGAGTGGTACCTGCCTGTAATCCCAGGTACTTGGGAGACTAAGGCAGGAGGATCATAAATTTGAAACTGTGCAAGACACCCTGCGCCAAATAATTGAAAAGGCTGGGGATATAGCTTCATGGTAGAGTGCGACTGGGTTCAATCCCTAGTACTGCAGTAAGTAAGTAAGTAAGTAAGTAAGTAAGTAAGTAAGTAAGTAAGTAAATTGATAAATAGAAGTGAAAGCATTTTTTCAAGATGATTTTTAACTCAGGATTGGTTGGAACCACATCTAAATATTTTTATACGTCTCTAAGGGTTAATATTTTTCTCTCCCATTTTTTTGCATTTCTCTACTTCTTTTTACCACAGTGATTGTCCAGGTCATATCACATTTTACAAGTGACATCAGTTGTTTCCTGATCACGATCTGTTTGAAGCAGTGAATGTGATTGGTGGGTGCATTTGGTCTGTATCACAGATAGAAAGCCTTGCTCACCATGATGGATGGGCGTGTGCATGTGTGTGTGTGTGTGTGTGTGTGTGTGTGTGTGTGTGTGTGTGTTATTGGTTGTGGGATTGGTCTTGACTGAGAACACTGTCTTTTAGTTAGTGGGATGGCAAGTTGGCATCTCAGGCAACATTGATGGCAGAAATCTCAAAGAATATAGCAGGAATCTGCCATCTAAGGCTCAGCAACCTCAGAACACTTGGTTATCCTAATTGCTATAAATGGAAAGACCCTCACTATTTGAGCTTCTCTGAGAGCTGCATCACACTGGGGCGGGAGGAGGGAGCCCATTTCCATAGAGATGTACCCTGTTTCTATGGAGACTCCAGCTAGGCTTCAAGGGTCTGGTGGGATAGTACCAGTGGATGCTGCCAAGCCCTGGGTCATTCTGAGGAGCCTGCTACTTCAGGGGAGGTGGCAGGGTATCAGCCTATGGGGCCGGTCCTAGGCTCTGTGAAGCTGTGTCAGGGCTGATTTCTAAGCAAGGTACTTGGCAATAGAAACCTCAGAAAACGTCCCACCCCCCACCATGCCATGGGCCACCAGAGAGCCCAGGTGTGTCTCTGGAAGCCAGGTTTGGGTATGAGCAACAATAATGATTGCAGAGTATCAACAATACGGGACCATAAATCTCTTTCAGGTGAGTGCAGACTGAAAACAGGGGCATCTGGAGGGAGATAGACTGGGTTTTAGAAAATCATCAGATCTCTAGGTCTAGAACACGCAGATAGACCCACTCATGGAATTGTGTGTGTGAGTCCAAGGAGCAGGGGTCGATAACTGTGAAACCTGGTTCCCCAGGTTTTAGACACACCTGTTTAGTTCCAAAGAATGATCTGAGTGCTAAAACAAGATCAAAATGAAGTGGTCTGTATCTGAAGACCTGCTGTGTTGAAGGTGGGAGGAAATCTCTGAAGCCCTCATGGAGAAGAATATGG
This sequence comes from Ictidomys tridecemlineatus, assembly GCF_052094955.1. NCBI lineage: Eukaryota > Metazoa > Chordata > Mammalia > Rodentia > Sciuridae > Ictidomys > Ictidomys tridecemlineatus. The sequence continues at coordinate 212,797,101 of NC_135478.1, read as the reverse complement.
AGAACTTTAAAGTCCTAGTTGAAGAGGACATGGTAAAGAATACAAATCAGTTTGGGCAGGCTGGCTAGCTCGTGGGATCACTCAGGAAAACAGGAATATGTGAGGAATAGCAGATGTAGAGGAGGCTTTGGTGGATTTGATTTGAGTAATGTTAAATGTGAGTTATCTGTGGGATAATCATGTGGAAATGCCCTTCACAGAAAGCCTAGAACTGCAGGTGTGGATTTGGGAGTCATTGTCTTGAAGGCAAATTTACAGCAAAGGGTGAATATGAAATCCCCCAGGAGAATAGAGAAAGTAGAGAAGTAAACAGAGAAATTAGGGATTCTTGTGATACTTGGTGTTCATGAAAATTGTAGTAAAAGTTTATCCAGAAATGACTAAAAACACCACACTATCTAGGTCAGTTGTAGGTATCGCTTTCTCTAAATAATTTCCCTAAACAAGAGGTTACCTTATTAGCATTGATTTACAATAAATCAACTTTGAAATGGAGCTGGAAGCTACATGTACTTGACATTTCTTACGTTCTCTGTTTTCTCTATCAACTACCTGGATGAACTTCAAGTCATTTAGAAATCAGTGACATGTACTTTCTTTAACTCCCCGTATCAAAAAGATCAATATGACAATCTCTTTTATAGGTAGATATCTAGATGTTTTCAGAAAAAAAAATAAAATTCCACATAGAAGGCAGTTCCAGCAGATTTTACTATGGGAAATTGGTACATGGTCTGTGGATGTGTAAAAGGGAAAACTAAATGTAAATGTTCAGGGATTTAAAAATACAGTCTCTGAAGTTTTGCATACTGCTATTGTAAAGGTCTTAAATATAAAGGTCAGTTCAGGAGGGACAATTTCATGGGGCATTAAAAAAATCTCCCAATGTATGTTTATATAATTTTATCTACATATAAGTTTTTCCTTGGTTTTATTGGCTAATTTCTTGTAGGTCACGGGTGTGGGGTAGGGTGAAGGATGATACCCAAACAATTTTCCTTATTCTCTATGCTCTTTATTAATGTAGGGCATTAGATTGAATCATCATCATGGTCACCATTAGAATCCATGGTTAACAATCATAACTCATGAATGACACTTTGTGACACAATATGTACTTGCTCCTTAGAATTTATATAATGCAGCATAGGAATTAGATCAACTTAATAGTAAACCCTCTGCTCTGCAATAATAATAACCATAATCATCATAATCATCTAAGGAATATTTCATAGAAAAATAATTTGAGTGTGAGTCTTCTTAGATTGCTTCAATACACATAAATGCCTGACTTTGAAAACCTTATTTTTATAGTTTAAAAGTGGCATGTTTTCTGTAAAAATTAGATTGAATTTCGGATAATCCATTCTATCAAAACTCAGTGAATTTCTTTGAAAAGATGAATTTTTACATACCTGAATCCAATCAGGATTTTTCAAATTGAGTAACGAATAGAGACACACATTAGATAAAAATTCCTAACACTTATGAAATGCCTATAAGACTTTTACATGCATTAACTTATTTGGTTTACACAACAACCTATAAGATAACCTATTATCCCCATTTTACAGAAAAAAGAATTGAAATTAATGCACAATATATTAATGCAAGTAGAGAAACATCAATGAATCCCTTTAATTTGCATAATGTACATTAATTTGTACATTTAATATGTATTCATAGTTATTATTTAAGAAACAAAAAAGAAATTGACTCAGAAAATTTATCATGTAATAACTATTATTTGCAGTTACACTTTGTTACCTTATGATAATACCATATATTAGTAAACTGTCTTATTATCTTCAATGCCCAGACATTCTTGTCATAATTCATTGCACATGATTAATAGGCCAACACAGCTTTCATTAAAATTCCAAAACTCAGGGCCTTAAGAAGCTTAAAGTATTTAAATTTTAATAGAAAGGCGGTGCTTCAGTTAAGCACAACTAATTTTAAAATCTAAATATAAACAAAATAAAATAAAAAAGTCTAGAGTCTTAAAATAAGAACTTTTTTTTTTGCTTTGGCAATAAATGAAATGTTTTGCTGACTAACTTTAGGGATTCATTTCCTCAAACGAAAAAAAAAAATGGGCATGACCAAAATGAGGAAGAATGGTGTGATCATGAAAACTCTTATGCACATCAGGGAAACAATGATTCCTATTTGATCTCAATAGCACAAGCAATGATTAAAATTTTTAAATCCAATTTTCATGTTGCCCAGTAAATTGCTTAAAACACACACACACACACACACACACACACACCCACACACACACACACACACACACACACAGTACAAGGTCAATTTATTCAGAAAAATATCTGAATGATTTCAGGTGCTTGTGGCAATGTGAATTTATTAATGTGAAATCTATGAGCTATCTGGCCTGGCCCAGAGTTGTCCTCATATTCTTCCATGTGGTGTGGGTGCTTGGAGCCGAGGGAAAAATTAGAGGTCATTGTGCAAAACAGTTGGCCTCAGTCAGTGAGTTCCAAGTGTTCCCAGTGATGCTGGTCCAAGGACAAACTTTGGGGGAGGCTGGGCTCTTTCACCTAACATGCAGGGATGCCCTTACCCCTAACTGGTAGGTTTAAAATCTTAACAAATTCACCAGGAAAAAGCCTCCCTTCTGTCTTGGAGATTCAGCACTCAATTCAGCATTTAACATCTTTTTCAGTTCTTTTTTTGGCGGCCGGGGTGTAGGGGGGAAGTTACCGGAGATTGAACTCAGGGGCTTGACCACTGAGCCACATCCCCAGCCCTATTTTATACTTTATTCAGAGACAGGGTCTCACTGAGTTTCTTGGTGCCTTGTTTTTGCTGAGGCTGTCTTTGAACTCACTATCCTCCTGCCTCAGCCTCCTGAGCTGCTGGGTTACAGGCGTGCACCACTGTGCCAGCTTTTTCAGTTCTTTTTATTTCAACTGTGCTTCTTCTAGCATAAAGGGGAAAGGGAAGACAAATTATTACCTCTTACGATATGCCAGAACCTTCTAGTTATAGAATTCTTCAAAATAAAAAATTCTCTTTTCCATTTAGGATTTTAAAATTTCTTTTCTTGTTAGTGGTTAGTTTCAATTCAAACCAATTTTGTTCCTATACAGGGTCTAATTTAGTCCTAAGCCAGATCTACTAAGAAACCCAAAGAGAATTAGATCTGATCCCTGTCCTGCTGCGCCCCTCAACTGACTCAGGCAATGGCAAGGCCCTACTGAGGTGGATGGCGCAAGGTGTCAATCCTCTGGAGGAGCGCAGTATGTTTCTGGGAATGGGCTGATTTGTTTTTGTATTTCTTTAATATGTATAGTTTTGATTTCTAATATGACCATTAAGTATAAAAAAAATCATGACTTTCTCAATTAATGCAACTACTTCTAAAGCAAAAGATCTGTTTGCTCTAAATGCAATGATTTAGGTGTGGAGTGTAAATTGTTAATGTCTAAAGAAAAACTCCCTGTATTCCTGTCAAGGAAGTTTTTGAAAAATTAAATTAAAATCTAGAGAAGGAAAATTAATTTTAAGAAGATAGATTAGTGCTTAGTACTGGGCAACTTGTTTTTGTTACTGTGCACAATGGTTTGTGCTCTTACTTTTGTTTGATTACAAGTAATAACAAATCAACTACTTGCCGTAACCATGGCACCCGTTCCAGTCAGTAAGTCAAGAAAGAATAGTCAAGGTATAGGACTCACCATCCGTTCGTCTTCTGAGACCCCCTGTTGGAGCTGGTCTCCAACACTATCCTTCAACCAACTAACAATCTAATGGGAAGATGAACTCAATATGTGCAGGAAACTTGGTAACAATTCTATGTAATCTACAAATTATCATTATTTTCCCTTAGTGTTTGCTTGGGCAGCTCTGGGAATGGAGCACTTAATACTTGTCAAAGCCCCTCATTCCATCTTGAATATGCGCTCCTCCAGGTCCTAGTTGGGCCTCTCAATTGTGTTCTAAACACTAGGGCAACACCTTGTGTAAATGTGCACTCAGTAAAGGTTTGAAAAATGAAGAAGGTCTGTCAAGTACATCCATGGAGCAGTTTTTAAAAGATTCTTTAAAGACGGTACTGTGTGGGACCTAAAGGATCTAACAGAGACTTGACAGAGGCGAGAGGACATTTCTGTTCAGTGGTTCTGGTGCAGATATCTTGCTGAGAAAAATAAAGCCTCTGTGGGCATAAGTGAGGCAGCATAGCCCAGCGGCTTCTGAGGAACTCAGTGTCTCCTGTCTCCTAAACATATCCCTTATGGAGACCATCGGCTCAGTTCCCACAGAACAAGCAGCTCTGCATCTTTATTTCCCAATCAGTCATCTCAAAGTCAGGTGACCGAGAATGAAGTCACTTATGAGTGACCCCAAAATATAATATTTCTAAAGGAGGGGGGTTGTGTATGAAGTAGATTACTCACAAGCTTCAGGGATTTATTACAGTTAATAAATTGCTTGCACCTCTCCTCCCCAAGCATCTATGTGTTGTAAGATAAACATGAAAACCCCTAGTTAGTGAATGAATACGTTTCTAAACATAACTTCTTCTACAATAATGATTTTTATTTAAACAGATATTTTGGTAGGTCTATTGTTATGCTATATTGTATCATAATGGGAATGTGTCCTTATACTTTCTCTCTAAAAATTATTCCTTTTTGTCCTGCTCAACAAAAGCAGAGGATTAACACTTAGCATTATCTATTGTTTATCAAAAGTAATTTTCCACACACATCATCTCACTTAAGCAATTTAGGCATCCCAGGTTTTCTGGTTATGTTTTGGGTTTTCTTCCAGTACTGGAGGAATCATGCTAAATCCCTCAGGTTTTGTGATAACCTCTGAAGTTATTTCTACTCTGGCAATACAAATAGTATTGTGGAAACTTAGACACACATAGAAAAGGTGCTATGATGGGTCATTACATAAATGCCATCAAAATGGTAATGAAAATATGTACAATATTCTGTAATATGATTATAAGGTGTAGGTATATCCTGATTCTGTAATAGTGTTTTTGAAAATTGTGATGGTAAATAAACTACCTACCAGCAACTCTCACAGAGAGGCGCAGATTTCTGGTTTTGGTGTGGCCCTTGCTGCTCTCCATACTAGCACCTGGGCTGCAAAGAAAGCTCTTGGTAAAACTGGCTGTTGGTCTCTATTCACCACAAGACAGACCTGTTATTCTGAAAGTTGCCTGTCGCATATCTGTGGCCTCATGAAGGAGTCAAAATACTCTGATCTCTCACAATTCATTTTCCTGTGATGGACGTTTATAGAGGTCTGGGGCTGACCTGTTGGGAATATGCATCGAGCCTCTCCTCTGCAGCTTCTCTGGGACTCCTCAGTGTGCAAACACAACTCAAGGGCAACGGCTTGAGTTCAACTGCAACAATGGAGAGCAGTTAATTCGCTGTTGCTTTCATTAATGTCTTGGCAATCACCTGTTCCCAGCATGCAGCAAGAAGATCAGCGTCCTCTCTTCTGGGATGTGGGTGAGCGAAGTTCAGAGTGAGATTTCTGATAAGAAGTTGTGGGTGGCTGAAACCTCAAGACTACCTTCCCTTCCTTCTAGGAAGAGAAGGGCTCAGGGTGGGTGTACACTTATTGGGATGGATTTCGCACGGCATATGAAGTTTTTCCTTCATGTTACATACTTTGCCAGATGGACAGATATCAGAAGCCACAATATTAAAAGCATCCCCACTATCTTCAGCTGATCCACTCCTGCTAAGGGCTGATCCCTTACCAAACACTGTATGACTTCGTGCCCCTTAATTTTATGATCCTGCTGATGCTCATGACCTGGTGAAGAAATTGTTTGCTATGGAGTTTAAAAGTAGGGTAAAAAAAAGATTCATCAAACAGCTCTTTAGGGCACAGATGGAGAAAAGACAACAAGCTTGAAAGTCTTGTAGTATTTTACTAATCAAAAATAAAAATAAAAGTATTAGATAAAGAGGTAAGTCTCTAAAACTTAAAATTTCCCATAATACAATGGGGTTTTCCTCCTGCTCAGGAGAGACACATTAACAGTACTCCTAAAAGATCTTAGAATGATTAGCCATCAGAGAAAGGCAAAGCTAAAGCACATCTGATGAAGCACTTCACACATTCCAGGGTCGTCACAATAAAAGGAATGATAATGATGTGTTGTTAAGGGAGTGAGGAAATCAGAAGCTTTATTCACCACTCTTAATAATAAGGTAAGCTGGTTCCACTGGTCTGAAAATGATCTGGAACTTCTTCAGAAAGTTAATTATGGAGTTAACGATCCACCTCTTCTACTCCTACTTACAAACTCAAGATAAATAAAAAAGTTGTCCACCAATGATTTGTACATGAATATTCATATAATGTTCATATTATATATAATATTCATATTATATATATATATGAATCTTATTCATATTAGTCAAAAAGTGAAAATGACAAGGCAGGTCTGTAATCTAGCTACTCAAGAAGCTGAGGCAGGAGGATCACAAATTCAGGGACAACCTGGGCAAATTTGCAAGTCCCTGTCTCAAAACAAAATTTTTAGAAGCGTTGGGCTTTGGCTTTGTGGTAGAACATTGTTTAGTGTGCAGGAGGCTCCGGGTTCAATCTGCAGTACGACACCCACACAGACACAAAGTAAAAATTACTATCCTGTGGTAAATGAACAAAGAAAATGTGGCATTTTCATAATATGGAAATCAGTCACAATAAGGAGGAATAAACTAAAATACTAATACAAGCTACAATATCACTGAAAATTGCAAACATCCTAAGTGAAAGGAGTCAGATACAAAAGGCGTATATGGTATTACTTCATTAAAAATATCCACAGAATCTCGAGTGTATACATAGATCTTTCTACATGTGAAGGAGAAACACAGAAATGGTGTTTATTTAAAACTTAGAATCAACATCCATTAGGAAAATGCAAGTCAAAGTCACATTACACATAGCACTTCACATTCACTAGTGTTGGCTAGAGCTGCAATGTTGGGGAAAAGAAGATATACTGCTTTGGGTATACGCTTTTTCTGGAGAGAGAAGTAATAAAAATATTCTGAAATACCTGTGGATTAGAGAACCAAGGTGAGGTCACAATGTGTCACATACTTAGCACAGTGTGTTTCCCCTGGTTGGAGAAGCACCACAGTGTTCATGAGACACTGTGTATGGAGAGAGCACTTTTGTAATTGCTGATGAAGAGTTCACATATTTCAACAACTAAGACATTTCCTAGAATGAAACCATCATCTAGTTGTAATCTCACTATACAGTCTGTCTCCAAGCAAGCTTTGTCAGGGCACTATGGACCTCGTTGCTTCTCAGACTGTGAATGATGGGCTTCAACATGGGGGTCACCACACAGAAGAGCACAGAGACCAGGGTGTCCGTGTCCAGCCTTCACTGGGCCTGTCATAGTGGAAGTTGGCTGTTCCATAGAAGACCACCATGACAGTGAGGGGGGACGCACAGGTGGAGAAGGCCTTCCTCCTGCCCTGAGCAGAGGGAATCCACAAGATGGCCGCCATGATGAGTGTGTAGGAGCCTGCAGTGAAGAGTCAGAGGCTCAGGAACATGGTGGCACTGACAACGTGGAGCGCAGACTCGTTGACAGAGGTGTCTGAGCAGAAGAGCTTCAGGAGCAATGGGGTGTCACAGAGAAAGTGGCTGATCTGGTTGGGCCCGCACAGAGTGAGTGTGATGGCCAGCACCGTGTGTGTGACCAAATTCACCAGCCCAGACAGCAAGGACCCAGTAACCAAGCCAACACAGACCTTCACACTCATGGTGACTGGGTACTGAGGAGGATGGCAGGTGGCCACACAGCAGTCATACTGGCCACACAGCCAGTAAGACGCCTTCTGTGCCAGCACTTGTCACCAAGAAGAAGATCTGGGAAAGGCAGCCCTCATAAGAAATAGCCTTCTTCTCCCAGAAGAAGTTCACCAGAAGTACTGGGAGGGTGGTGGATGTGTAGCAGATGTCCAAGAAGCTCAAATTCCTGAGGAAAAAGTACATTGGAGTGTGGGAAGCAGGACTGACCCTGGTGGCCACTATTATGAGTATGTTCCCCAGGAGAGTGGTCAGGTAAATGACCAGAAAGAGCAGGAAGTACCAGCCCTGTAGGTTGGAGTGGTTGGAAAATCCCAAGAAGATGAATTCAGTGACAAATGATTGATTGCTCATTTCCAATGGTATCATAGCTACAAAACAGAGAAATAGAGACCATGATGAAAATGGACTGAGAGCACCCCAAAGAGGCTTGTTAATCTGAGGCAACATGGCAAATAATATCGAATGAAAAGCAGCCTGGAGACTGATAACCTGTGGTACTGGTCTCAGGGAGTCAGACCCATGGAGCCGCACACATTTGCAGGGGTGATCATGGGTTGGAGTAACCAGAGAATTGCTAGAAGCCAACAGAAAGCCATTCGACCTCATCATGGTTTGAAGTAATTTCTCACTGTCTCAGTAATCTCTGTCTCCTGTTGTCCTTTTATGTAAACATAGGATTTTGGAGAAGTTCATTTTCATTGCAAATGTTAAGAAAAAATTTACAAAGCAGAGTCATCATCTGCAGAAGCAGTCGGTGATGCCTTCAGTGTTTTCCAATGTAGGGTTTTTCTCATTTTACATCAATCTTGATCTCTGTTTTTGGAAAGGCAGAAGTTAATTATTCCTGTACAATGCTGAAATTATCAGGGCCAGAGCAAAATAGAGGAAAGATGTTGATGAAGTGGGGTTGGACTGGCTATCTTAAGTATACAAGGAAGATCAGTGGAGTAGAAGGAGAATGAGAGGGCAGAGAGGTTTGTGAAGGGAGGGAATGTGAAAGGTCTTTACGCAGATCATGTTATGTGCATATGGAAGTCTACCACAGGGGACTGCACCTGTATGTATATGTAGAAAGCACCAGCCAGAAATTAACAGATAAATGACCCAAAGAAAGATCAGTAGAGAAAGGAGAATGGGGGCGGGAAGGGGAGAGAGATGGGGAGTGGGGACTGAATGGAGTAAATCAGATTCCATGCACGTAGGATCTTTTCCAAATCAACCCAACTTCTATGTGTAACTATTATGCTCTAATAAAAATATTAAGAATATGACATGATCCTATCAGCAAAGAGTGAGATTTGAATTCTTCTTGACCTATTTGTATACCTTTAATTTCTTTCTTTTGTCCAATGGCTCTGGATATTTCAAGGATGAAGTTGAATAGAAGTGCTGAAAGAGGGGGCACCCTGTCTTCTTCCAGTTTTTAGAATGAATGCTTTCAACCTTTCTCCACTTAGAATGATGCTGCCTTGGGTTTAGCATAGATAGCATTTACAATGCTTTTACAAAGTTCCTTCTGTCTCTAGTGTTTCTACTGTTTTGACAGTTAGGGGTGCTATATTTTGTTAAATGCTTTTTCTGCATCTATTGAGATGATCAATAAACTTACATTTCTCTTAAATAAACTTAATCTCTCCCCTTTGGCTAAACATTCAGATCATATTCAGTCCTATAAATATTTTAATGAACATTATCCTACATAAACATATGTGACCATTTTGAATTATCTCTTCAGAATAAAATTTAAATCTGACATAAAAGAATTTTTTGTGCAGTTTCTATTTAAAACTAGCTCATAGAAGACATTATATTAAGTGAAATAAGCCAGACACATAAAGAGAAATAGCAGTTTTTCACTTCTTTGTGGAAGCTAAAAAGTTGATCTCAGAGAAGTAGGGAGTAGAGCGGTGGTTATTTGAGCCTGGGAGAGAATCACAAAAATCATTGTGAGTCTGATTTCTCAAAGACACATGTGAAGGACTGCCTGAAACATGCCCTCTGAGTGTGGTCTTTAAAAAAAATAAGAGTGGACTTCTAACAGGGTCTTCAGAAAATTTCTCTTCTCTCCTCAGTGGGCAGCAGGAGGTCCATTGGTCTGGCTGCCTAGGAGCTAGCTGTGGTGTGCAAATGGGCAGGACCAGGACGGCTGGAGAATCTCAATAATCACTAGTAGACCGCATTTTATGTCAGGGCAGGGTGGAAACAGGCCATCAAGAAGGAAATGGCTTGAGCTCTGAAAATGACAGAATCTGTGAATTTAGGAAACGGTTGTGGGTCCAATCCACTCATAAGACCTACTCCCTGGGTCAGCCCACGGTTGCCACAGTGACCACAGGCCTGACCAGAACAACCCGGAGGGGGAGATGCACTCTGGCCTCCTGGCTTGAAGGTTTTGTCTGGGGCCAGCTGACCCATTGCTGCCGGCCTGAGATGAGGTGGGACACCGAGGTGGAAGGGAACAATGGGGGAAGCATCCCTAGCTAATGGCATCCAGAAGGTTAAGGCTGGGGAGGGGACAGGAGGAGACAGTTCACAGAAGACAATATGTGATTCCTCAGAGCATGTCCCCAGCCACTCTCCACCTGCCCACACTCCTCTCAGTACAGTGGGCCTTTCAGATAATTAACCCACAAAATGGATGGATCCACAGATTATGTCACAATTCTCACAGTCTAATTATTTCACATCTGAACACTGCTACTGTGGCTGACCCTGAGCTTTTGGTGGGGGGATACCTTATTCTAAGCCATAATAATCTCTACAGTCCATGTGCTTTGGTTAGAATACTTTCATGTCGTCTGGGAGAGTAATCTGGTGCCAAAACAAGATTAAAAAAAATATCTGGTAACTGTAGATGTGACATTTGGAGCTTGGGGAAAAGCTCTGAAGAGGAGCCCTGGGTGGAGCACTTTAAAATCCTGGTGACAAGGACACAAGATGGCACCTGGTCTGTGAGGTAGCTGAGTGGTACTTGGGTCACTCATTAAAACATAAAAAAAATGAGAAGGAGCCTGTCTGGGGAGAGGAAAGGAGGAAAGGAGGTTGGGCCTGGAGTCTGGGTACCTGCGGGGTCTCCTCAAGGAGATTCCAGGAGGCAGCGGGACAGGGTCCTAGGAGATAGGCCTGGGAGTAATGGCTTAGAGTGACTGTGGAAGTCACAGGTGCTCATAAAGCCAAAACAGAGCAGGGTGAGGAGAGAGGGCCTGATGGACTGTGCGGAAAAGAAGGTGTCCAGAAAGAGGCTCACCAGCTATCAGCAAACATTCTGCACCACAGTGTCAAAGCTCTGCTCTCTGTACAAGGCCTTCTGCACCCCAGTCTAAAACCTCTGCTCTCTATAACAGTCCTTCTGCACCCCACGCTACAACCTCTGCTCCCTGCAACAATCCTTCTCCATCCCAGTCCCCAAGTTCTGCTCTCTGGAACACTCTTTTTGCACTCCAGTCTCGAGCATCTGCTCTCTGCAACAGTCCTTCTGCACCTCAGTCTGAAAACTCTGCTCTCTGCAACAATCATTCTGCACCCCAGTCTCCAACCTCTTCTCTCTGTAACAGTCCTTCTAAACCTCAGTCTCCAAACTCTGCTCTCTATAATATCCTTCTGCACACCAGTCTCCAAACTGTGATATCTGTAACAGGCCTTCATCACCCCAGTCTCCAACCTCTGCTCCCTGCAAGAAAACTCCTGCACCCTATTCTCCAAGTTCTGCTCTCTTAAAGAGTCCTTCTGCACCCCACTCTAGAACATCTGCTCTCTGCAACAGTCCTTCTGCACCTAAGTCTGAAAACTCTGCTGTCTGCAACAATCATTCAGCAACCCAGTCTCCAACCTCTGATTGCAGTAACAGTCCTTTTGCACCTCAGTCTCCAAACAGTGCTCTCTATAATATCATTCTGCACACCAGTCTCCAAACTGATATCAGGCATTCTGAACCCCAGTCTCCAACCTCTGATCCCTGAAAGAATCCTTCTTCACCCCAGTCTGCATGTTCTGCTCTCTGATAGAGTCCTTCTGCATCCCACTCTCGAACACCTGCTCTCTGCAACAGTCCTTCTGCACCTAAGTCTGAAAACTCTGCTCTCTGCAATAATCATTCTGCAACCAAGTCTCCAAACTCTGCTCTCTGTAACATTCCTTCTGCACCTCAGTCTCTAACCTCTGCTCTCTGTAAAAATCTTTCTGCAACTCAATTTCCAACCTCTGGTCTCTGTAACAGTCTTTCTGCACCTCAGTATCCAACCTCTTCTCTTGTAATGATCCTTCTGCACCTCAGTCTCCAACCAGTGCTCTCTTTAACAGGCCTTCTGCACTGCAGTCTCCAACCTCTGCTCTCTGTAACAGTTCTTCTGCACCCCAGTTTCCAAGCTGTACTCTCTTATACACTCCTGCTGCACCCAAATCAAAATTCTGCACTCTTTAACAATCCTTTTGAACCTCAGTCTCAAAACGCTGCTCTCTTTAACAGTTCTTCTGAACCAGAATATCCAAACTCTGCTCTCTATAACACTCCTTATGCAACCCAGTCTCCATCCTCTGCTCTCTGTAAGAATCCTTCTGCACCCCAGTCTCCAACCTCTGCTCTCTGTAAAAGTCCTTCTGCACCTCATTCTCCAACCTCTGCTCTCTGTAACGATCCTTCTGCACCTCAGTCTCCAAACTTTGCTCTCTGTAATAGTCCTTCTGCATCTCAGTATCCAACATCTGCTCTCTGCAATGATCCTTCTTCTCCCCAGGCTCCAACCTCTGCTCTCTGCAATGGTCCTTCTGCACCCCAGTCTCCAAAATCTCCTCTCTATAACAGTCCTTCTGTACCACAGTCTCCAACCTCTTCTCTCTGTAACGGTCTTTCTGCACCCCAATTGCCAAACTTTTCTTTCTATAATAGTGCTTCTGCACCTCAGTCTAAAACCTCTGCTCTCTGCAACGATCCTTCTCTACCCCAGTCTCCGAAATGTGCTATCTGTAACAGTCTTTCTTCACCCCAGTCTCCAAACACTGATCTCTGTAAAACGCCGTCTGCACTCCAGTTTCCAAACTCTGCTCTCTGTAACAGGACTTCTGCACTCCAGTCGCCAACCTCTTCTCTCTGCAATGATCTTTCTGCACCTCAGTTTCCAACCTCTATTCTCTGCAACAGTTATCTGCACCCCAGTCTTTAACTTCTGCTCTCTGTAAGATTCTTCTGCACCTCAGTCTCAAACCTCTGCTCTCTGTAACAGTCTATATGCACCCCAGTAACCAACCTCTGCTCTCTGTAACAATCTTAGGCACCTAAATCTTCAACTTCAGCTCTCTGCATCGGTTCTTCTGCACCTCAGTCTACAACCTCTGCTTTCTGTAACAGTCCTTCTGCAACCTAGTCTTCAACCTCTACTCTCTGCAACATTTCTTCTGCACCACAGTCTCCAACCTGTGCTCTCTGTAACTGTCCTTATGCACCCCAGTCTCCAATATCTGCTCTCTGTAAGTATCGTTCTCCACCATAGTCTCCAACCTCTGCTCTCCTCAACGATCATTCCGCACCTAAGTCTCCAACCTCTGCTCTCTGCAACGATCATTCTTCAACCCAGGATCCAACATCTGCTCTCTGCAACAGTACTTCTGCACCTCAGTATGAAAATGCTTCTCTCTGCAACAATCCTTCAGCACCCCAGTCTTAAACCTCTGCTCTTGTAACACTTCTTCTGCACCTCTGTCTCCAAAATGCTCTCTGTAAGATCCTTCTGCAACACAGTCTCGAAATTGTGCTATCTGTAACAGTTTTTCTGCACCCCAGTCTCCAATCTCTGCTCTCTGCAACAGTCCTTCGGCACCCTAGTCTCCAACCTCTACTCTCTGTAAGATCCTTCTGCACCACAGTCTCCAACTTTTTCTCTCTGTATCAGTCCTTCTGCACCCAGGTCTCCAAAGTCTGATTTCTGCAATATTTTTTCTGCACCCCAGTCTCCAAACTATGCTCTCTGTAACAGTCCTTCTGCACCCCAGATTCCAACATCTGCTCTCTGCAATGATCCTTCTTCTACCCAGTCTCCAAACTTTGTTCTCTGTAAAAGTCCTTTTGTTTCACAGTCCCAACCTTTTCTCTTTGTAACGGTCCATATGCTCCCCAATTGCCAACCTCTGCTATCTTTAACAGTCCTTCTGAACCCTAGTCTCCAAACTCTTCTCTCTGCAAGGATTTTTCTGCACCTCAGTCTCCTAAGTCTGCTCTCTGTAAAAGTCCTTCTGCACCTCAGTCTCCATTTTTGCTCTCTGTAATGCTATTTCTGCACCCCAATATTCAATCTCTGCTCTCTTTAACAAACTGTCTGCACCTCTGTGTCCAACGTCTGCTCTCTGTAACAGTCCTTCTGCACCCCAGTCTCCAAACTCTGCTCTCTGTAACACTCCTTCTGTACCGAGGTCTCCAACCTCGACTCTCTATAACAGCCCTTTTGCACCCTAATTGCCAACCTCTGCTTTCTGAAACAGTTCTTCTGCACCTCAGACTCCAACCTCTGCTCTCCGTAACAGACCTTCTAAGCCTCAGTCTGAAATCTCTGCTGCCTGCAACATTCCTTCTAAACCCCAGTCTCCAAACTTTGCCCTCTGTAACAATTTTTATGCACCCCAGGCTCCAACATCTGCTCTTCGTAACAGCTCTTCTGCAACTCAGTCTCCAAAGTCTGCTCTCTGTAACAGGCCATCTGCACCCTAGTCTCCAACCTCTTCTCTCTGCAACGATTCTTCTGCACCACAGTCTCCAACCACTGCTCTCTGTAAGATCCTTCTGCACCCCGTTTTCCAATCTTTGCTCTCTGTAACAGTCAATCTGCACCTCAGTCTCCAACCTCATCCCTCTTCAACGGCCCTTCTGCATCCCAGTATCCAACCTCTGTTCTCTGCAGCAGTCCTTCTGCACACCAGGCTACAATCTCTGCTATCTGTAATAGTCCTTCTGCACCTGAGTTTCCAAACTCTACTTTCCATATCAGTTATTCTGCACCCCAGTCTAAAACCTCTGCTCTCTGTAACAGTCCTTCTCCACCTCAGTCTCCAACCTCTGCTCTCTGCAACAGTCTTTCTGCACCCCAGTCTCAAAACTCTGCTCTCTGCGAATATTCTTCTACACATCAGTCTCCAACATCTGCTCTCTGCAACGATCCTTCTGCATTTCAGTCTCCAATGTCTGCTCTCTTCAACAGTCCTTCTACACACCAGTCTCAAACCTCTGCTCTCTGCTACAGTCCTTCCTCACCCCAGTCTCCAACCTCTGCTCTCTGCAACATCTCTTCTGCACCCAATTCTTTAAACTGTGCTCTATGTAACTATCCTACTGCACCCCGGCCTCCAAACTCTGCTCTCTGTAGGAATCCTTCTGCACCACAGTCTCCAACCTCTGCTGTCTGCAATGATCCTTCTGCACCCAAGTCTCCAACGTTTGTTTTCTGCAACAGTCCTTCTGACCCCAGTCTTCAGCCTCTGGTCTCTGTAAATTCTTTCTGCACCCCAGTTTCCTAACTCTGCTCTTGGTGACATTCCTTCTGCACCTCAGTCTCCACCCTCTTCTCTTTGTAACAGTACTTCTGTACCGCAGTCTCCAATCTCTGCTCACTTCAACATTTCTTCTGCACCGCAGTCTACAAATTGTGCTCTCTGTAACTGTGTTTCTGACCCCAGTATACAACCTCTGCTCTCTGTAACAATCCTTCTGAACCTCAGTCTCCAACCTCTGCTCTCTGCAACGATCTTTCTGCACCTCAGTTTACAACCTCTGCTCTCTGCAATGATCCAACTGCACCACAGATTCAAACCTCTGCTCTCTGTAACAGTCCTTCTACACTTCAGTCTCCAAACTGTCCTCTCTGTACCAATTCTTCTGCACCTCAGTCTCCAACCTCTGCTCTCTTTAGCAGTCCTTCTGAACCTCAGTCTTCAAACTCTGCTCTCTGTAACAGGCTTTCTTCTCCAACCTATTCTCTCTGCAACGATTCTTCTGCACTCAGTCTTCAACCTCTGCTCTCTGCAACAGTCCTTCTGAACCGCAGTCTCCAACCTCTGATCTCTGCAATGATCCATCTGCATCCCAGTTGCCAACAACTGCTCTCTAAAACAGTCCTTCTGCACCCCAGTCTTCAACCTCTGCTCTCTGCAACATTTCTTCTGCACCCAAGTCTCCAACCTGTGCTCTCTGTAACTGTCCTGCTGCAACCCAGTCTCCAACCTCTGCTCTCTGTAGCGATCCTTCTGCACCTCATTCTCCAACCTCTGCTATCTGCAACTATCCTTCTGCACCCCAGTCTCCATTCTCTGATCTCTGTAAGAATTCTTTGGCACCCAAGTCTCCAACCTCTCCTCTCTGTAAAAGTCAATTTGCACCTCAGTCTCCAAGTTCTGCAATCTGTAACAGTCCTTCTGCACCCCAGACTCAAACCTCTGCACTCAGAAATGATCTTTCTGCACCTCAGTCTCCAAATTCTGCTCTCTTTAATACTCCTGCTGCACCCCAGTCTCCAACATCTCCTCTCTTCAATGATCCTTCTTTTTCCCAGGCTCCCACATCTGCTCTCTGTAGCAGTCCTTCTACATCCCAGTTTCCAAAATCTGCTCTCTGTAACAGTTCTTCTGCTCCTTAGTCTCCAAACTCTGCTCCCTGTAACGGTCTGTCTGAACCCGAGTCTTAAACCTCTGCTTTGTGTATCAGTTCATCTGCACCCCAGTCTCCAACCTCTGCTCTCTGTATCAGTCCTTTTGCACCTCAGTCTCCAAACTCTGTTCTCTGAAGCAGTCTTTTTACACCCCAGGAACCAAACTCTGCTCTGTGTAACGATCCTTCTGCACCATAGTTTCCAACCTCTGCTCTCTGCAACAATCCTTCTGCACCCCAGTATCCATCTTCTGCTCTCTGTATCAGTCTTTCTGCACCACAGTCTACAAACTCTGCTCTCTGCATCAGTCCTTATGCACCCACGTCTCCAAACTCTACTCTCTGCAACATTTCTTCTGCACCCCTGTCTCCAACCTGACCTCTCTGTAACTGTCCTTCTGCAACTCAGTCTCCAACCACTGCTCTCTGTAAAAGTCCTTCTGCACCCCAGTCTCCAACATCTGCTCTCTGCAACGATCCTTCTCCTACCCAGTCTTCAAACTCTGCTCACTGTAAAAGTCCATTTGTATTGCAGTCTCCAACCTCTTCTCTTTGTAACGGTCCATCTGCACTTCAATTGCCAACCTCTGTTTTCTATAAAAGTACTTTTGCACCTCAGACTCCAACCTCTCCTCTCTGTAACAGTCCTTCTAAGCCTCAATCTGAAACCTCTGCTCTCTACATCGGTTCTTCTACACCCCAATTTCCAAACTGTGCTTTCTGTAACAATCCTTCTGCACCCAAGTCTCCAATATCTGCTCTCTGCAACAGGTTTTCTGCAACTCAGTCTCCAAAGTCTGCTCTCTGTAGCAGTCCTTCTACACCTCAGTCTTCAACCTCATCACTCTGCAATGGACCTTCTGCTCCCCAGTCTCCAAACGCTGCTCTCTGCAAGGATCATTCTGCATCCTAGTCTCCAAAGTCTGCTCTCTGCAACAGTCCTTCTATACCCCAGTCTCCAACCTCTGCTCTCTGCTACAGTCTTTCTGCATCACAGTATCCAACCTCTGCTCTCTGCAACGTTTCTTCTGCACCCCAGTCTTTAACCTATGCTTTCTGTTACTATCCTACTGCACCCTTGTCTCCAAACTCTGCTCTCTGTAGCGATCCTTCTGCACCTCAGTCTCTAACTTCTGCTCTCTGTAACGATCTTTCTGCAACCCAGTCTCCAAACTCTGCTCTCCGCAACAGTCCTTCTGAACCCCATACTCCAAGCTCTGCTCTCTGTAACAGTCCTTCTACACATCGGTGTCCAAAATCTGTTCTCTGTAACATCCTTCAGCACCTCAGTCTCCAACCTCTGCTCTCTGCAATGATCCTTCCACATCACAATCTCCAACCTCTGCTCTCTGTAACAGTTCTTCTGAACCCCAGTCTCCAAACTCTGCTCTCTTTAACACTAGTTCTGCACCCCAGTTTCCATCCTCTGCTCTCTGTAAGAATTCTTTGACACCCTAGTCTTCAACCTCTCCTCTCTGTAAAAGTCCTTTTGCACCTCAGTATCCAACCTCTGCAATCTGTAACGGTCTTTCTGCTCCCCAGTCTCCAACCTCTACTCTCTTAAACGATCCTTCTGCAAGTCAGTCTCCAACCTCTGCTCTCTGTAACAGTCCTTCTGCACCCCAGTCTCCAACATCTGCTCTCTGCAACGATCCTTTTTCTCCCCAAGCTCCAAACTCTGGATTCTGCAACAGTCCTTCTGCACCCCAGTCTCCAACGTCTGCTCTCGGTAACAATTCTTCTGCACCCCAATCTCAAAATTCTGTTCTCTGTAACACTCATTCTGCACCCCAGTCTCCACACGCTGATCTCTCTAACAATCCTTCTGGACCTCAGTCTCCAACTTCTGCTCTCTGTATCAGTTCTTCTGCACCTCCGTCTCCAAATTCGTTCTCTGCAATAGTCCTTCTGCACCCCATTTTCAACCTCTGCTCTCTGCAACATTTTCTCTGCTCCCTAGTCTCCGAACTGTGCTTTCTGTAACTTTGTTCCAGACCTAAGTCTCCAAACTCTTATCTCTGCAACGATCCTTCTGCACCCCAGTTCCCAACCTGTGCTCTCTGTAACAGTCCTTCTGCAACTCAGTCGCCAACCTCTCCTCTCTGTACCAGTTTTTCTGCACCTCAGTCTCCAACCTCTGTTCTCTGTAACAGGCCTTCTACAACCCAGTATCCAAACTCTGCTCTCTGTAACAGTTCTTCTGCACCACAGTCTCGAAACACTGCTCTCTGTAACAGTCCTTCTGCACCCGAGTCTTCAACCTCTGCTCTCTGTAACAATTCTACTGCACCCCAGTCTCCAACCTCTGCTCTCTATACAGTTCTTCTGCACCCCAATCTTCAAACTCTGCTGTCTTTATCACTCCTTCTGCACCCCAGTTTCCATCCTCTTCTCTCTGTAAGAATCCTTCTGCACCTCAGTCTCCAACCTCTGCTCTCACTAATAGTCCTTCTGCACCCCAGTCTCCAACCTCTGCTCTCTGTAACGATCCATCTGCAACTCAGTCTCCAACCTCTGCTCTCTGTAACAGTCCTTCTGCACCCTAGTCTACAACATCTGCTCTCTGAAAGGATCTTTCTTCTACCCAGTCTCCACCCTCTGCTCTCCGTAACAGTCTTTTTGTATCGCAGTCTCAAAAGTCTTCTCTTTGTAACTTTCCTGCTGCTCCCCAATTGCCAGCATCTGCTTTCTGTAACAGTCTTTCTGCACCCCAATCTCCAACCTCTTCTCTTTGCAATGATCCTTCTGCACCTCAGACTGCAACTTCTTCTCTCTGCAACAGTCCTTCTGCACCCCAGTCTCCAGACTCTGCTCTCTGAAAAATCATTATTCATCCCAGTATCCAAACTCTGCTCTTTGTAGCAGTTCTTCTGCACCCCAGTATCCAAACTCTGCTCTCTTTAAAAGTCTTTCTGTACTTCAGTCTCCAACCTTTGCTCTCTCTAATGGTCCTTCTGCTCCCCAGTCTCCAACCTCTGCTCTTTGTAACAATCCTTCTGCACCTCACTCTCCAACGTCTGCTCTCTGTAACAGTCCTTCTCCACCAGTCTCCAACATTTGCTCTCTGCAACGGTCATTCTGCACCCCAGTCTCCAAACTCTGCTCTCTGTAACAGTCCTCCTGTAGTGCACTCTAAAAAATCTGCTCTATGTAATGTTCCTTCTGCACCCAAGTCTCCAATCTCTTCTCTCTGTAACACTCCTTCTGCACCTCAGTTTAAAAACTCTGCTCTCTGCAACAGACCTTCTGCACCTCAGTCTGAAAACTTTGTTCTCTGCAAGGATCCTACTGAACCCCAGTCTCAAAACTCTGCTTTCTGTAACAGTCCTTCTGCACCCCAGTCTGTAACAGGCCTTTTGCACCCCATTCTCCAACCTCTGCTCTCTGTAATAGTGCTTCTTCACTTTAGTCTACAAACTCTGCTCTCTGCAACAGTCCGTCCGAACCCCAGTCTCCAAACTCTGCTCACTGTATCACTCCATCTGCACCACAATTTCCAACATCTGCTTTCTGTAAGAGTCTTTCTGCACCTCAGTCTACAAACTCTGCTCTCTGCAACAGTCTTTCTGCACCCAAATCTCCAACATCTGCTTTCTGCAACAGTCCTTCTGCACCAAATCTCAAACGTCTGCCTCTGTAACAGTCCTAATGTAACCCAATCTCCAACCTCTGCTCTCTGCAACAGTCCTTCTGCACCCCAATGTAAACCTGTGCTCTCTGCTACAGTCCTTATACACCCCAGTGTCTAGCCTGTGCTCTCTGAAACAGTCCCTATGCAACCCAGTCTCCAACATGTGCTCTCTGTAACAATTTTTCTGCACCTCAGTCTTCAAACTCTGCTCTCTGCAACGGTCCTTTTGCACCTCAGTCTCCAAAAACTACTATCTGTAAATGTACTTCTGAACCCCTTGTCAAAACTCTGCTGCCCGTAACAGGCTTTCTGCACCCAACCCAGGTCTCCAACCTCTGTTCTTTATAACAATCCTTCTGCACCCCAGTCTCAAAATTTTGCTCTCTACAACGATCCTTCTGCACCGCAGTCTTAAAACTCTGCTATCTGTAACAGGCCTTTTGCACCCAAATCTCCCACCTCTACTCTCTGTAACAGTCCTTTTGCACATCAGTCTCCAAACTCAGCTCTCTGCATCGATCTTTCTGCACCTCAGTCTTGAAAGTCTACTCTCTGTAACATTCCTTCTGCATCCCAGTCTAAAACTTCTGCTGTCTGCAAAGATCCTTCTGCAAATAGTCTCCAACATCTGCTCTCTGCAACAGTACTTCTGCACGCCAGTCTCCAACGTCTGCTCTCTGCAATGATCCTTCTGCACCCCAGTATCCAACATCTGCTCTATGCAACAGTCCTTCTGCACCCCTGTCTCTAACCTCTGCTCTCTGCAACAGTCCTACTGCAACTCAGTCTGAAAACTCTGTTATCTGCAACGATCTTTCTGCACCACAGTCTTCAAACTCTGCTCTCTGTAATAGTCCCGTTGCACCTCAGTCTCGAAACTATGCTCTCTGTAAGATCCTTCTGCAACTCTTTCTCCAAACTCTGTTCTCTGTAACAGTCTTTCTGCACCCCAGTCTCCAACCTCTGCTCTCGGCAACAGTGCTTGTAAACCCCAGTCTCCAAACTCTGCTCTCTACAACAGTCCTTCTGCACCCCAAGCTCCAACATCTTTTCTCTGTAACAATCCTTCTTCACCTCAGTTAACAAACTCTGATCTCTGCAATGGTCCTTCTGCCCCACAGTCTCCAACCTCTGCTCTCTGTAACAGTCCTGCTGCACCTCAGTCTACAACCTCTGCTCTTTGTAAGATCCTTTTGTAACCTTGTCTAAAAACTCTGCTCTCTTTAGGAGTTCTTCTGCACCCCAGTCTCCAACCTCTGCTCTCTGTAACAGGCCTTTTGCACCCAAATCTCCCAACTCTACTCTCTGTAACAGTCCTTTTGCACCTCAGTCTCTAAACTCTGCTCTCTGTAACAGTCCTGCTTCACCTCGATCTACAACTTCTGCTCTTTGTAAGATCCTTTTTACAACCTTGTCTAAAAACTCTGCTCTCTGTAGAAGTTGTTCTGCACCCCAGTCTCCAACATGTGTTCTGTCCCGCAGACCCCAACCTCTGCTACCTGTAATGGTCCTTCTGCACCCCAGTCTCCAACCTCTGCTTTCTGTATAAGTACTTCTGCATCCCACACTCCAACTTCATCTCTCTGTAAAAGTCCTTCTGCACCTCAGTCTCCAAACTCTGCTCTGTGTAACAATCCTTCTGCACCCAAGTCTCAAAACTCTGCTTTCTGCAACAGTCCATTTACACCCCATTCTCCAAACTCTTCTATCTGCAACAGTCCTTCTGCACCCCAGTCTCCAAACTCTGCTATCTGCAACAGTCCTTCTGCACCCCAGTCTCCAACCTCTGCTCTTTGTAACAATCCTTCTGCACCTCAGTCTCCAAACACTGCTCTCTACAACGGTCCTTCTGAACCTCAGTCTCTAAACTCTACTCTCTGTAACAGTCGTTCTGCACCTCAGTCTCCAACATATTCTCTCTGTAAGATCCTTCTGCAACCCAGTATGTAAACTCTTCCCTCTGGAACAGTCCTTCTGCACACCTTCTCCAACCTCTGTTTTCTGTAACAGTCCTTCTGCACGCTGGTCTCAAACCTCTGCTCGCTACAACGATCCTTCTGCATGCCATTCTCCAATCTCTGCTCTCTTCAACAGTCCTTCTGCACCCCAGTCTCCAATATCTGCTCTCTGCAACAGTCCTTCGGCACCTCAGTCTGAAAACTCTATTCTCTGAAACGATCATTCTGCAAACCAGTCTCCAACGTCTTCTCTCTATAACAGTTCTGCTGTACCAGTCTCCAAAATCTTCTCTCTGTAAGTTCCTTCTGCAACCCTGTCTCCAAACTCTGCTGTTTGTAACAGTCCATCTGCACCCCAGTCTTCAACCTCTGCTCTGTGTAAAAGGCCTTTTGCACTCCATTTTCCAACCTCTGCTGTCTGCATCAGTCCTTCTACACCAGAGTCTCCAAACTCTGCTTCCTGTATCAGTCGATCTGCACCCCAATCTCTAAACTCTGCTCTCTGTAAAAGTCCTTCTGCACCTCAGTCTACAAACTCTTCTCTCTGCAACAGTCCTTCTTAAACCCAGTCTCCAACATCTGCTCTCCGCAACAGTCCTTCTGCACCAAGTCTCCAAACTCTGCCTCTGTAACAGTCCTACTGAAAGGCAGTCTCCAACCTCTACTCTCTGCAACAGTGCTTCTGCACACAAATCTCAAACCTGTGCTCTCCGCAACATTTCTTCTACACCCCATGTCCAGCCTCTGCTCTCTGCAGCAGTCCCTGTGCAACGCAGTCTCCAACCTCCGCTGTCTATAACGATCCTTCTGTACCTCATTCTCCATACTCAACTCTCTGGAAAAGCACTACTGCACCCCTTCTCCAAACTCTGCTCTCCATAACAGGCCTTCTACACCCCAGTCTCCGACCTCTTTTTTCTATAACAATCCTTCTTCACCCCAGTTTCCAACCTCTGCTCTCTACAACGATCCTTCTGCACCCCAGTCCTCAACCACTGCTCTCTGCAACAGTCCTTCTGCACCCCAGTCTCCAACATGTGATCTCTGCAATAGTCCTTCTGCACCTCAGTCTGAAAACTCTGTTCTCTGCAACGATCTTTCTGCACCCTAGTCTCCAACCTCTGCTCTCTGTAACAGTCCTGCTGCACCTTGGTCTACAACTTCTGCTCTCTGTAAGATCCTTGAGCAACCTTGTCTAAAAACTCTGCTCTCCATAACAGTTCTTCTGCACCCCAGTCTCCAACCTCAGCTCTCGGTAGCAGTCCTTTTGCACCTCAGTGTCCAAACTCTGCTTTCAACAACGATTCTTCTGCACCTCAGTCTCCAATCTCTACTCTCTGTAACAGTCCTTCTGCACCCCAGTCTCAAACCTCTTCTGTCTGCAACGATCCTTCTGCACCCCGTCTCCAAACTCTGCTCTCTCTAACAGTCCTTCTAAACCT
Organism: Ictidomys tridecemlineatus; assembly: GCF_052094955.1. NCBI lineage: Eukaryota > Metazoa > Chordata > Mammalia > Rodentia > Sciuridae > Ictidomys > Ictidomys tridecemlineatus. The sequence continues at coordinate 212,773,605 of NC_135478.1, read as the reverse complement.
CAATCTCCAACCTCTTCTCTCTGTAACAGTCCTTCTGCACCTCAGTCTTCAACCTCTGCTCTCTGCAAAAGTCCTTCTAAACCACAGTCTCTAACATCTGCTCTCTGCAACAGTCCTTCTGTACCCTAGTCTCCAACGTATGCTCTTTGTAACGGTCCTTCTGTACTGCAGTCTCCAAACTCTGCTCTCTTTAGTGGTCCTTCTGCACCCCAGCCTCCAACATCTTCTCTCTGTATCAGTACTTCTGCACCCCAGTCTCCAAACTCTGCTCTCTGCAACATTCCTTCTGCACCTCAGTCTCCAACCTCTGCTTTTTCCGACATTTCTTTTGCACCCCAGTCTCCCACATTTGCTATCTGCAACAGTCCTTCTGCACCCCAGTCTACAAAATCTGCTCTCTGTAACAATCTTTTGCACCTCAATCTCCAACCTCTACTCTCTGTAACAGTCGTTCTGCACCTCAATCTCCAACCTCTGCTCTGTGTAAGATCTTTTTGTAACCCAGTCCCAAAACTCTTCCTTCTGTAACAGTCCTTCTGCACTCTTTCTCTAAACTCTTCTGTCTGTAACAGGCCTTCTGCACCCTAGTCTCCAAACTCTGCTCTCTGTAACAATCCTTCTGTACCTCAGTCTCCAACCTCTACTCTCTGTAACAGTCCTTATGCTTCTCAGTCTCCAAACTCTGCTCTCTGCAACAGTCCTTCAGAACCCCTGTCTCAAATTCTTGTTCCTGCAACAGTCCTTCTACACCACAGCTCCAACCTCTGCTATCTGCAACAGTCCTTCTGCACCTTAATCTCAAACCGCTGTTCTCTGCAAAGAACCTTCTTCACCCCAGTCTCAAAAATCTGCTCTCTGCAATAGTACTTCTGCACCTCAGTCTGAAAACTGTGCTCTCTGCAAGGAGACATCTTCACCTCAGTTTCCAAACTCTGATCTCTGAAATGGTCCTTCTGAACCCCAGTATCCAAACTCTGCTCTCTGTAACAATCATTCTGCACCGAAGTCTCCAACATCTGCTCTCTGAAAAAGTCCTTCTGCAACCCAGTCTCCAACACCTGCTCTCTGCAACAGTCGTTCTGCACCTCAGTCTAAAAACTCTGCTCATTGAAACGATCCTTGTGCACCCCAGTCTCCAAACTCTTCACTCTGAAATAGTCATTCTCCACCCCAGTCTCCAACCTCTGCTCTCTGTAACAGTCCTCCTGTAGTGTAGTCTCCAAAATCTGCTCTCTGTAACGGTCCTTCTGCACCTCAGTTTCTAACCTTTGCTTTCTGTATCAGTCCATCAGCACCCCAGTCTCCAACCTCTGCTCTCTGTAACAGTCCTTCTGCACCTCAGTCTCCAAACTCTCTGTCTGCAACAGTCCTTCGGCACCAAAGTCTCAAACCTCTGCTTTGTGCAACAGTCCTTCTGCACCCCTTTTCCAAACTCTGTTCTCTGTAACAGTCCTTCTGCACACCAGTCTCAATAATCTGCACTCCCCAACGATCCTTCTGCACCCCAGTCTCCAATCTCGTCTCTCTGTAACAGTCTTTCTGCACCTCAGTCTCCAAACTCTGCTCTCTGCAACAGTCTTCATGCACCTCAGTCTGAAATCTCTCTTCTCGGCAAGGATTCTTCTGCACCCCATTCTCAAAACTCTGCTCTCTGTAACAGTCTTTCTGCACCCCAGTCTCCAAAGTCTGCTTACTGTATCAGTCTATCTGCACCACAATTTCCAAAACCTGCTCTCTGTAAGAGTCTTTCTTAACCACAGTCTACAAACTCTGCTCTCTGCAATGGTCCTTCTGCACCCAGTCTCCAACCTCTGGTCTCTGCAAAAGTCTTTCTGCATCCCAATGTGAACCTGTGCTCTCCGCTACAGTCCTTATACACCCCAGTGTCCAGCCTCTTCTCTCTGCAACAGACCCTCTGCAACCCAGTCTCCAACCTCTGCTCTCCTTAACAATCTTTCTGCACCTTCATCTTCAACCTCTGCTCTCTGCATGATCCTTCTGCACCTCAGTCTTCAAAAACTACTCTCTGTAAATGTATTTCTGAACCCCTTGTCAAAATTCTCCTCTCCGTAACAGGCCTTCTGCACCCTAGTCTCCAAACTCTGTTCTTTATAACAATCCTTCTGCACCTCAGTCTCAAAATTTTGCTCTCTACAACGATCCTTCTGGACCCTAGTCTCCAATCTCTGCTCTATGTAACAGGCCTTTTGCACCCAAATCTCCCACCTCTACTCTCTGTAACAGTCCTCTTGCACCTCAGTCTCCAACCTATGCTCTCTGCAACAGTCCTTTTGCACCGCAGTCTCCAAACTCAGGTCTCTGCATCGATCCTTCTGAAACTCAGTCTCGAAACTCTTCTCTCTGTTACAGTCCTTCTACACCCGGTCTCAAACCACTGCTGTCTGCAAAGATCTTTCTGCACACTAGTCTCCAACGTCAGCTCTCTGCAACAGTCCTTCTGCACACCAGTCTCAAACCTCTGCTCTCTGTAACAATTCTTCTGCAACCCAGTCTTCAACCTCTGCTTTCTGCAATGATACTTTTGCACAGTCCTTCTGTACTGGAGACTCCAACATCTGCTTTCCGTAATAGTCTTCCTGTACCCCAGTCTTAAACTTCTGCTTTCTATATTATTCTTTCTGCAAGCCTGTCTCAATCCTCTGATCTTTATAACAGTCCTTCTGCACATCAGTGTCCAACCTCTGCTCTCTTCAACGGTTCCTTCTGCACCCAAATCTCCAACACCTGATCTATGCAAAAGTACTTCTGCACCCCAGTTTCCAACCTCTGCTCTCTGTAACAATCCTTCTGCACCCCAGTCTCCAAATTCTGCTCTCTGAAGCAGTCCTTCTTCATCACAGTCTCCTACGTCTGCTCTCTGTAATACGCTTCTGTACCCCAGTCTCCAAACTCTATCTCTGTTACAATCCTTCTGCACCTAAGTCTCCAAACTCTGCTCTCTGCAATGGTCCTTCTGCAACCCTGTCTTAAACCTCTGTTTTGCAACAGTCCTTCTGCTTTCCAGTATAAAATCTCTCCTCTCTGTAAAAGTACTTTTGTACCCCAGTCTCCAATTTCTGCTCTTTGTAAAGGTCCTTCTGCACCGCAGTCTCCACCCTCTGCTTTCTGTATCAGTCCTGCACCACAGTCTCCAACCTCTGCTCTCTGTAACAGTACTTCTGCACCTCAGTCTCTATCCTCTTCTCTCTGCAACAGTCCTTCTGCAACCAAGTCTCCAGCCTCTGCTCTCTGCAACAATCCTTCTGCACCCCAGTCTCCAGCCTCTGATCTCTGTAAGATTCTCCTGCACCCTAGTCTCCAACCTCTGCTATCTTTAAAGGTCCTTCCTCAACTCAGTCGCCAACCTCTGTTCCCTGCAACAGTCCTTCTGCACCCCAGTCTCTAAACTCTTCTGTCTGTAACTGTTCTTCTGTACTGCAGTCTCCAACCTCTGCTTTCTATAATGGTTCTTCAGCACCCAGTCTTAAAACTCTGCTTTCTGTATCAGTCCTTCTGCACCTCAGTCTCCAGTCGCTGCTCTCTCTAACAGTCCTTATGCACCTCAGTCTTCAAACTTAACACTCTGTAACAGTCCTTCTGCATCTCGTTCTCCAAACTCTACTCTCTGTAAGATCCTTTTGCAAACCAATCTCCAATCTCTGCTCTCTGTAACAGTCTTTCTGCACCCCTTCTCCAAACTCTGCTCTCTTTAACATGATTTCTGCACCTAGTCTCCAACATCTACTCTCTGGAACAGTCCATCTGCACAGAAGTCTCCAACATCTGCTCTCTGCAACACTCATTATGCACCCCAGTCTCCAACATGTGCTCTCTACATTAGTTCTTCTGCACCTCAGTCTGAATACTCTGCTCTCTGCCACGATCCTTCTGCACCCCAGTCTCCAACCTCTGTTCTCTGCAACAGTCCTTCTGCACCCCAGTCTCCAAACTCTTCTCTCTGTAACAGTCCTACTGTACCGCAGTCTTCAACCTCTCCTCACTGTAATGGTCCTTCTGCACCCCAGTCTCCAAACACTGCTTACTGTATCAGTCTTTCTGCACCACAGTTTCCAACCTCTGCTCTCTGTAACAGTCCTTCTGCAACTAAGTCTCCAACCTCTGCTCTATGCAACAGTCTTTCTGCAACCCAGTCTCCAACCTCTGCTGTCTGCAACAATCATTCTGCACTTCAGTCTCCAACATCTGTTTTCTGTATCAGTCCTGCACCACAGTCCCCAAAATCTGTTCTCTGTAACAGTCCTTCTGCACCTCAGTCTCCAACCTCTGCTCTCTGCAATAGTCCTTCTGCACCCCAGTCTCTAACCTCTGCTCTCTGTAGTAATCTTTCTGCACCTCGGTCTCCAACGTCTGCTCTCTGCCACAGTCCTCCTGCATTCCAGACTCCGACCTCTTCTCACTGTAAGATCCTTCTGCACCCGAGTCTCCAACCCCTTCTTTCTACAAAGTTCTTTCTGCACCCCAGTCTCCAACCTCTGTTCTCTGCATCAGTCCTTCTGCGCCACAGTCTCCAACATCTACTCTCTGCAACAGTTCTTCTCCACACCAGTCTCCAACCTCTGTTCTCTGTAACAATCCTTCTGTACTGCAGTCTCTAACCACTGCTCTCTATAAGGGTCCTTCTGCACCCGAGTTTAAAAACCCTGTTCTGCGTAACTTTCCTTCTGCACCTTTGTCTTTAACCTCTGATCTCTGGTACAGTCCTTCTGCACCCCAATCTCCTACCTCTACTCTCTGCAACAGTCCTTCTACACGCCAGTCTAAGACCTCTGCTCTCTGCAATAATCCTTCTGCACCCCAGTCTCCAACCTCTGTTCTCTCTATCAATTCTTCTGCACCTCAGGCTCAAAACTCTGATCTCTTCAATGAATCTTCTGCACAGCAGTCTCGAAACTCTGCTCTCCACAACGATACTTCTGCAACTCAGTCTCCAACCTCTGCTCTCTGCAAAGATCCTTTGGCACCCCAGTCTCAAAACTCTGCTCGCTGCAACAGTCCTTGTGAACCCCAGTCTCCAACATCTGTTCTCTGAAACAGTTCTTCTGTACCTCAGTCTGAAAACTCTGATCTCTGCAACAATTCTTCTGCACCTCAGTCTTCAAACTCTGCTCTCTGTAACAGTCCTTCTTTACATTAGTCTCCAACCTCTGCTTTCTGTAAGACCCTTTTAAACTTAGTCCACAAACTCTGCTCACTGAAACACATTCTGCACCCCAGTCTCCAATCCCTGCTCTCTGTAACAGGCCTTCTGCGCCAAAGTCTCCAAACACTGCTGTCTGTAAGAGGAATTCTTCACCCCAGTCTCCAACAGCTACTCTCTGCAACGATGCTTGTGCACCCCAGTCTCCAACTTCTGCTCTCTTCAATAGTCCTTCTGCAACCCATTCTCCAACCTCTGTTTTCTGCAAAAGTCGTTCTGCATCCCAGTGTCCAAACTCTGCTCTCTATAGCAGTCCTTCTGTACCGGAGTCTCCAACCTCTGCTCTCATTATCCGTCCTTCTGCACCCCAGTCTCAAACATCTTCTTTCTCTATAAGTCATTCTGCACCCCAGTCTCCAATATCTGCTCTCTTTAACAGTCTTTGTGCACCTCAATCTCCAACCTCTGCTCTCTGCAACATTCCTTCTGTACCACAGTCTCCAAACTTTGCTCTCTATAACAGTCCTTCTGCACCTCAGTCTCCAACCTCTACTCTCTGCTACGGTCCTTCTGCACCCCAGTATCCAAACTCTGTTCTCTGAAACAGTCCTTCTGCACCCCAGTATCCAAACTCTGCTCTCTGAAACAGTCCTTCTGTATCGCAGTCTCCAAACTTTGATGTCTGTAAAGGTCATTCTGCACCTCAGTCTCCAAACTCTGCTTTCAATATCAGTTATTCTGCACCCCAGTCTTAAACCTCTGCTCTCTGTAACAGGCCTTCTGCACCTCAGTCTCCAACCTCTGCTCTCTGCAACAGTTCTTCTTCACCCCAGTCTCCAACATCTTCTCTCTGCAACTGTGCTTCGAAACCCCAGTCTCCAACCTCTTTTCTCTGCAAGGATCCTTCTGCATCTCAGTCTCCAACGTCTGCTCTCTGCAACAGTCCTTCTGCACCGCAGTCTCAAACCTCTGCTCTCTGCTACAGTCCTTCTGCACCCCAGTCTCCAATCTCTGCTCTCTGCAACATTTCTTCTACACCCCAGTCTTCCACCTGTGCTCTCTGTATCTGTCCTGCTTCACTTCAGGCTCCAATCTCCGCTCTCTATAGAGATCTTTCTGCACCTCAGTCTTCAACCTCCGATCGCTGCAAGGATCCTTTTACACCACAGTCTCCAAACTCTGCTCTCTGCAACAGTACTACTGCACCCCAGTCTCCAAGCTCTGCTCTCTGTAACAGTTCTTCTGCACCCCAGTCTTCAAATTCTGCTCTTTGTAAAAGGCCTTCTGCACCCCAGACTTCAAACTCTGCTCTCTGTAACAGGCTTTCTGCACCCCACTCTCCAACCTGTGCTCACTGTAACGATCCTTCTGCACCCCAGTCTCCAAACTCTGCTCTCTGTAACAGTCCTCTGAACCCCGGAATCCAACATCTGCTCTCTGCTACATTCCTTATGCACCTCAGTCTGAAAACTCTGCTATCTGCAACAATCCTTCTGCACCCCAGTTTCAAACCTTTGCTCTTTGTTACAGACCTTCTGAACCTCAGGCTTCAAAATGCTCTCTGTAGGATCCTTCTCAAACCCAGTCTTGAAACATTGCTATCTGTAACAGTTCTGCTGTACACCAATCTCCAAACTCTGCTCTCTGAAAGAATCCTTCTGCACCCCAGTCTCCAACCTATCCTCTCTGTAACAGTCCTTCTGCACCTCAGTCTCCAACCTCTGCTCACTATAATTATGCTTCAGCACCCCAGTTTTCAACTTCTGCTCTCTGTAACAGTCCTTCTGCACCCCAGTCTCCAACATCTGCTTTCTGAAACGGTCCTTCTGCACCCCAGTCTCCAAACTCTGTTCTCTAACAGTCCTTCTTCACCTCAGACTCCAACCTCTGCTCTCTGTATCAGTCCTTCTAAGCCTCAGTCTGAAACCTCTGATCTCTGCAAAGATCCTTCTGCACCCCAGTCTCCAAAATATGCTATCTGTAACAATCCTTCTACACAGAAGTCTCCAATCTCATCTTTCTTACAGATCTTCTGCACCCCAGTCTCCAAACTCTGCTTTCTGTAACAGTCCATCTGCAACCCAGTCTCCAATTTCTGCATACTGTATCAGTCCATCTGCACCACAATTTCCAACGTCTGCTCTCTGTAATAGTCTTTCTGCATCTCAGTCTACAAACTCTGCTCTCTGTAACAGTCCTTCTGCAGCCCAGTCTCCAACATCTGCTCTCTGCAATAGTCCTTCTGCACCAATTCTCCAACCTCTGCTTCTGTAACCTAGTCTCGAAACTCTGCTATCTGCAACAGTCCTTCTACACCCCAATCTCCAACCTGTACTCTCCGCAATAGTCCTTCTACACCCCAGTGTCCAGTCTCTGCTCTCTGCAACAGTCCGTCTGCACCCCAGTCTCCAACCTCTGCTCTCTGTAACAGGTCTTTTGCACCCCATTCTCCAACCTCTGCTCTCTGTAAAAGTGCTTCTGCACCTCAGTCTACAAACTCTGCTCTCTGCAACAGTCCTTCCGCACCCAAGTCTCCAACATCTGATCTCTGCAACAGTCCTTCTGCACCAAATCTCCAACCTATGCCACTGTAACATTAATACTTTAACCAAGTCTCCAAACTCTGCTTCCTGCAACAGTCCTTCTGCACCCCAATCTCCAACCTGTGCTCTCCGCAAGAGTCCTTCTACACCCCAGTGTCTAGCCTCTGCTCTCTGCAACAGTCCCTCTGCAACCCAGTCTCCAACCTCTGCTCTCTGTAACAATCTTTCTGCCCCTCAGTCTTCAACCTTTGCTCTCTCCAATGGTCCTTCTGCACCTCAGTCTCCAAAAACTACTCTCTGTAAATGTACTTCTGAATCCCTTCTCCAAACTCTGCTTTTTGTAATAGGCCTTCTGCACCCCAGTCTTTAATCTCTGTTCTCTTTAACAATCCTTCTGCACTCCAGTCTCAAAATTTTGCTCTCTACAATGATCCTTCTGCACCCCAGTCCGCAATCTCTGCTCTTTGCAACAGTCCTTCTGCACCCCAGTCTCCAACATGTGTTCTCTGCAAAAGTCCTTTTTCACCTCAGACTGAAAACTCTGGTCTCTACAACAATGCTTCTGCACCCCAGTCTCCAACTTCTGCTCGCTGTAACAGTCCTGCTGCACATCGGTCTAAAACTCTGCTCTGTGTAAGATCCTTCTGAAACTTTGTTTGAAAACTCAGCTCTCTATAGGAGTTCTACTGCAACCCAGGCTCAGACCTCTGCTCTCTGCAACGAACCTTCTGCACCTCAATCTCGAAACTCTACTCTCTGTAACAGTCCTTCAGCACCCCAGTCTCAAACATCTGCTGTCTGCAATGATTTTTCTATACACCAGTTTCCAATGTCTGCTCTCTGCAACAGTCCTTCTGCACCCCAGTCTCCAACCTCTGCTCTCTGCAACGATCCCTGTGCACCCCAGTATCCAATATCTGCTCTATGTAACAGTCCTTCTGCACCCCTGTCTTCAACCTCTGCTCTCTGCAACAGTCCTTCTGCACCTCAGTCCGAAAACGCTGTTTACTGCAATGATCCTTCTACAACCCAGTCTCTAAACTCTGCTCTCTGTAACACTCCTGTTGCACCTAAGTCTCGAAACTCTGCTCTCTGTAAGATCCTTCTACAACCCTGTCTCCAAACTCTGCTCCATATAACAGTCCTTCTGCACCCCAGTCTCCAACCTCTGCTTTTTGCAAGAGTCCTACTAAAACCCAGTCTCCAAACTCTACTTTCTGAAACAGTCCTTCTGCACCCCAGTCTCCAACTTCTGTTCTCTTTAACAATCCTTCTTCACCTCAGTTACAAAACTCTGATCTCTGCAATGGTCCTTCTGCACCACAGTCTCCAAAGTCTGCTCTCTGTAACAATCCCTCTGCACCCCAGTCTAAAAACTGTGCTATCTACAACAATCCTTTTGCACCCCAGTTTCCAACCTCTGGTCTCTGCAAAACTCTTTCTGCACCCCAGTCTGAAATATCTGCTCCCTGCAACAGTCTTTCTGCACCTCTGTCTGACAACTCTGCTCTCTGCAACAATAATTTTGCACCCCAGTCTTCAAACTCTGCTTTATGTAAGAGTCTTTCGGCACCTCAGTCTCCAACCTCTGCTTTCTGTAAGATCCTTCTGCACCCCAGTTTCCAAACTCTGCTCTCTGTAATATTCCTTCTGCTCCCCAGTCTCCAACCTCTGCTCTCTGAAACAGTCCTTCTGCTGCACAGTCTCCAAACTCTGCTCTCTTTAACAGTCCTTCTGTCCCTCAGTCTCCAACCTCTTCTTTCTGTAATGGTTCTTCTGCACCCCAGTCCCCAACCTCTGCTCTCTGCAACAGTTCGTCTGCACCCCTGTATCCAAGGTCTGTACTCTGAAACAGTTCTTCTCCACACCGGTCTCCAAACTCTGCTCACTGTAACTGTCCTCCTGTAGTGCAGTCTCCAAAATCTACACTTTGTAAGGGTTCTTCTGCTCCCCAGTCTTCAACCTCTCCTTTCTGTATCAGTCCTTCTGCACCAAAGTCTCAAACCTCTGTATCTGCAAAATCCTTCTACACCGCAGTCTCCAAACTCTGCTATCTGCAACACTCCTTCTGCACCCCAGGCTCCAACCTCTGCTCTCTGTAACAATCGTTCTGCACCTCAGTCTCAAAACTCTGCTCTCTACAACAGTGCTTCTGCACTCAGTCTCTAACCTCTACTCTTTGTAACAGTCCTTCTGCAGCTCAGTCTCCATCATCTGCTCGCTCTAAGATCCTTCTGCAACCCAGTCTGTAAACTCTGCCCTCTGTAACACTCCTTCTGCACCCCTTCTCCAACCTCTGTTCTCTGTAACATTCCTTTGGGACGCTGGTCTCAAAACTCTGCTCGCTACAACAATCCTTCTGCACCACAGTCTCCATCTTCTGCTCTCTACAACAGTCCTTCTGCACCCAGTCTCCAATATCTGCTAACTGCAACAGTCCATCTGCACCTCAGTCTGAAAACTCTGTTCTCTGCAATGATCATTCTGCATCCCAGTCTCCAACCTCATTTCTCTGTAACAGTCCTGCTGTACCACAGACTCTTATCTCTGTTCTCTGTAAGATCCTTCTGCAACCCTGTCTCCAAACTCTGCTGTCTGTAACAGTCCTTCTGCACTCCAATCTCCAACCTCTGCTCACTGTAAAGGGCATTTTTCACACCATTGTCCGACCTCTGCTCTCTGCTACAGTCATTCTGCACCCGAGTCTCCAAACTGTGATTTCTGTATCAGTCCATCTGCACCCCAATCTCCAACCTCTGCTCTCTGTAACAGTACTTCTGCATCTCAGTCTACAAACTCTGCTTTCTGCAATAGTCCTTCTGCAACCCAGTCTCCAACATCTGCTCTCCGCAACAGTCTTTCTGCACCAAAGTCTCCAACAACTGCCTCTGTAACAGTCCTACTGCAACACAGTCTTCAACGTGTACTCTCTGAAACAGTCTTTCTTCACCCAAATCTTAAACCTGTGCTCTCCGCAACAGTCCTGCTACACCCCATGTCCAGCCTCTGCTCTCTGCAGCAGTCCCTCTGAGACCAAGTCTCCAACGTCTGCTCTCTGTAACAATCCTTCTGCTCCTCAGTCTCCAACCTCTGCTCTCTGCAATGGTCCTTCTGTACATCGGGCTCTACTTTCTGTAAAAGTACTTCTGCAATCCTTCTCCAAACTTTGCTCTCCATAACAGGCCTTCTGCACCCCAGTCTCCAACCTCTGGTCTATTTACCAGTTCTTCAGCACCCCAGTCTTCAAACTCTGCTCTCTGTAACAGTCTTTCTGCACCTCAGTCTCCAACCTTGCTCTCTGAAAAAGTACTTCTGCACTCCAGCCTCCAACCTCTGCTCTCTGCAACAGTCATTCTGCACCCCAGTTTCCAACATGTGCTCTCTGCAAAAGTCCTTCTGCACCTCAGTCTGAAAACTCTGTTCTCTGCAACTATCCTTCTGCACCCTAGTCACCAACCTCTGCTCTCTGTAACAGTCCTACTGCACCTTGGTCTACAACCTCTGCTCTCTGTAAGATCCTTCTGCAACCTTGTCTAAAAACTCTGCTCTCTGTAATTGTTCTTCTGCACCCTAGTCTCTGACCTCTGCTCTCTGTAACACGTCTTTTGCATGCCAATCTCCTACCTCTACTCTCTGTAACAGTCCTTTTGCACCTTAGTCACCAACCTCTGCTCTCTGCAACAGTCCTTTTGCACCTCAGTCTCAAATCTCTGCTCTAAGCAACGATTCATCTGCACCTCAGTATTCAAACTCTACTCTCTGTAACAGTCCTTCTGCTCCCCAGTCTCTAACCTCTGCTGTCTGCAACGATCCTTCTTCACCCTAGTCTGCAACGTGTGCACTCTGCAACAAACCTTCTGCACCCCAGTCTCCAACCTCTGCTCTCTGCAACTATCCTTCTGCACCTCATTCTCCAACATCTGCTCTATGCAACAGTCCTTCTGCACCCCTGTTCCAAACCTCTGCTCTATGTAATATCCTTCTGCACCACAGTTTCAAAACTCTGCTCCAAGTAACATTCCATCTCTACCCCAGTCTCCAACCTCTGCTTTCTGCAACAGTACTGCTGCACATGAGTCTCCAACCTCTGTTCTCAGTAACAGTCCTTCTTCTCCCCATCTCCAACCTCTTCTCTATAACAGTCCTTCTGCACCTCAGTCTCCAACCTCTGCTCTCTTCAACAGTGCTTCTGCACCCCTGTCTCCAACCCCTGCTCTCTGTAAGATCCTTCTGCACCCTAGTCTCCAAACTCTGCTCTTTTTAACAATCCTTCTGCACCTCAGTCTCCAACGTGTGCTCTCTGCAATAGTCCTTCTACACCCGATTCTCTAACCTCTGTTATCTGTAACAGTCATTCTGAACCACTGTTTCCAATATCTGCTCTCTGAAACAGTCCTTCTGTACCTAGTCTCCAACGTAAGCTCACTGTAACAGTCCTTCTGTTGCAGTCTCCAAATTCTGCTCTCTCTAAAGGTCCTTCTGCACCACAGTCTCCAATATCTGCTCTCTGTATCAGTACTTCTGCACCCCAGTCTCCAACCTCTGCTCTTTGTAACATTCCCTCTGCACCTCCATCTCCAAACTCTGCTCTCTGCGACAGTACTTCTGCACCCCAGTCTCCAACCTCTTCTCTCTGCAACAGTTCTTCTGCACCTCAGTCTCCAATATCTGCACTCTGAAATAGTTCTTCTCAACCCCAGTCTCCAACCTCTGCTCTCTGTAACAGGCCTCCTGTACTACAGTCTTTAAAGTCTGCTCTCTGTAATTTTCCTTCTTCACCACAGTCTCCAACCTCTTCTTTCTCTATCAGTCCTTCTGCAACCCAGTCTCCAACCTGTGATCTCTGTAACTGTCCTTCTGCATCTCAGTCTCCAAACTCTGCTCTCTGGAACATTTTTTCTGCACCCAATTCTCCAAACTCTGTTCCCTCCAGCAGTCCTTCTAAACCACAGTCTCCAACCTCTGCTATCTGCAACAATCTTTCTGCATCTCAGTCTCCAACCTCTACTCTCTGTAACAGTCGTTCTGCACCACAGTCTCCAAAATCTGCTCTCTGCAACGATCCTTCTGCTCTCCAGTCTCCAACCTCTGCTCTCTGCAATGATTCTAGTGCACCCCAGTCTACAACCTCTGATCTCTGCAACAGTCCTTCTGCACCACAGTCTCCAAATTCTGCTCTCTGTAAGATCCTTCTGCACCCCTGTATCCAACCTCTGCTCTCTGTAACAGTCCTCCTGCATGCAAGTCTCCAACCTCTGCTCTCTGTAACATGACTTCCACACCTCAGTCTCTAACGTCTGCTCTCTGCAACAGTCCTTCTGCAGCCTATTCTCCAACCTCTGCTCTCTACTACAGTCCATCTGCACCCAAGTTACCAACATCTGCTCTCTGCCACAGTCCTTCTGCACCCCAGTCTCTATCATCTGCTCTCTGCAACAGTTCTTCTGCATCTCAGTCTTAAAGCTCTTCTCTCTGCAACGACCCTTCTGCACCCCTGTCTCCTACCTCTGCTCTCTGTAACAGTCCATCTGCACCTCAGTCTCCCAACTGTGCTCTCTGTAAGATCCTACTGCAACCCATTCTTTAAACTCTGCACTATGTAACAGTCCTTTTGCACATCAGTCTCCAACCTCTGCTCTTTCTAACAGGCCTTCTGCACTTCAGTCTCCAACCTCTTCTCTCTGCAACGATTCTTCTCTACCCCAGTCTCCAACATCTGCTCTCTGCAACAGTCCTTTTCACTCTAGTCTCTGAACTCTGCTCTCTGTAAGATCCATCTGAACCCTAGTCTTCTACCTCTGCTCTTTGTAACAGTCCTTCTGCTCCCAAGTCTCCAAAATCTGATTGCTGTAACAGTTCTTCTGCTCCTCAGTCTCCAAACTCTGTTCTATGTAATAGTCCTTCTGCAACCCAGCCTCTAAAATCTGCTCTCTGCAATAGTCCTTCTGCACCCCAGTCTCCAAAATCTGCTCTCTGAAACAGTCCTTCTAAACCCCAGTCTCCAAATTCTGCTCTCTGCAACGATCCTTCTGGAACCAAGTCTCCAAGGTCTGCTCTCTGCAACAGTCCTTCTGCACAACAGTCTTCAACCTCTGCTCATTTTAAGATCCTTCTGCACTCCAGTTTTCAAACTCTGCTCTCTGTAACATTTCTTCTCCACCTCATTCTCTAACCTCTTTTCTCTGCAACAGTTTTCTGCTACTCAGACTCCGGGATTTGCTCTCTGTAACAGTTTTTCTGTACCGCAGACTCCAAATTCTGCTCTTGGTAATGGTCCTTCACAGGTCTCCAACCTGTGCTCTATGTAAGAGTTCTTCTGCACCCCAGTCTCCAACCTCTGCTATTGGTAACAGTTTTATAACGCAGTCTGCAACCTCTGCTCTCTGTAACGGTCCTTCTGCACCTGAATTTCCAAACTCTACTTTCTGTAACAGTCCTTCTGCACCTGAGTCTCCAAACACTCCTCTTTTAACAGTCCTTCTATACCTCAGTCTCCAACCTCTGCTCTCGGTAACAGTCTTTCTGCTCCCCAGTCTAAAATCTCTGCTCTCTGCACAATCCTTCTGCACCCCAGTCTCAAACCACTTCACTCTGTAAAAGTCCACCTGAACCTCAGTCTCCAATCTCTGCTCTCTGTAAGATCCTTCAGAAACCCAGTCTCCAAACTATGCTCTCTATAACAGTTTTTCTGCACCCCAGTGTCCAAACTCTCCTCCCTATACAAGTCTTTCAGAACCCCAGTCTCCAAACACTGCTCTCTGTAACAGTCGTTCTGCACCTCAGTCTCCAACCTCTGCTCTCTCCAACAGTCCTTCTGCACTCCAATCTCCAACCTCTGCTCTCTGCAACAGTCCTTCTGCACCCAAGTCTCCAACCTCTGCTCTCTGCAACAGTCTTTCTGCACCCCAGTCTCCACACTCTGCTCTCTGCAACGATCCTTCTGGACCTTAGTCTCTGACCACTGCTCTCTTTAACAGTACTTCTGCACCACAGTCTGCAAACTCTGGTCTCTGTAAGAACCTTTGCACTCCAGATTCAAAACTCTGCTCTCTGTAAAATTCCGTCTCCACCCCAGTCTTTTACCTCTGCTATCTTCAAGTGTCCTGCGGCTCCCCAGTCTCCAACCTCTGTCCTCTGCAACAGTCCTTCTGCTCCCAGTCTGCAACATCTGCTCTCTGTAACAGTCCTTCTGTACCGCAGTCTTCAAACTCTGCTCTTCGTAACGGGCCTTCTGCACCCCACTATCCAAACTCTGCTTTCTGTATCAGTCCTTCTGAACCTCAGTCTCAAAACTCTGCTCTCTGTATCTATCCTTCTGCACCTCAGTCTCCAACCTATGCTCTCTGTAACAGTTTTTCTATGCCGCAGTCTCCAAACTCTGGTCTCAGTAACGGTCCTTCTGCACCCCAATTTTCAACATCTGCTTTCTGTAACAGTCCTTCTGCACCTCAGTCTCCTAACTCTGCTTTCTGTAACAGACCTTCTACACCTCAGTCTCTAACCTCTGCTCTCTGTAACAGTCCTTCTGCACCTCAATCTGACACCTCTGCTCTCTGCACCATCCTTCTGCAGCGCAATCTCCAAACACTGCTTTCTGTAACAGTCCACCTGCACCTCATTCTCCAAACTCTGGTGTCAGTAAGATTCTTCAGCAACCCAGTCTCCAAACTCTGCTCTCTATAACAGTCTTTCTGCACCCCAGTCTCCAACCTCTCCTCTCTGTAACAGGCCTTCTTCACCACAGTCTCCAAACTTTGCTCTCTGCAATAATCCTATTGCACCCCAGTCTCCTACCTCTGATCTCTAAAACAGTTTTTCTGCACCTAAGTCTCCAAATTCTGCTCTCTGTAAGATCCTTCTTCACCCCTGTATCCAACCTCTGCTCTCTGCAACAGTCTTTCTGCACCCCAGTCTCCAACCTCTGCTCCCTGTAACAGGACTTCCGCACCTCAGTCTCTAACCTCTGCTCTCTGCAACAGTCCTTCTGCACCCCAGTCTCCAACCTCTTCTTTCTACAACAGTCCTTCTGCACCCTAGTTACCAACATCTGCTTTTTGCAACAGTCCTTCTGCACCCCAGTCTCCAACATATGCTCTCTGCAGCGGTTCTTCTGCACCTCAGACTGAAAATTCTGCTCTCTGCAATGACCCTTCTGCACCCCAGTCTCCTACCTCTGCTCTCTGTAACTGTCCTTCTGCACCTCAGTCTCCCAACTCTGCTCTCTGTTTTTTCTTTTTTTTAATTTTTTTTTTATTGGTTGTTCACAACATTACAAAGCTCTTGAAATATCATATTTCATACATTAGATTGCAGTGGGTTATGAACTCCCAATTTTACCCCAAATGCAGATTGCAGAATCACGTCGGTTATACATCCACAATTTTACATAATGCCCAATTAGTAATTGTTGCATTCTGCTACCTTTCCTATCCCCTACTGTCCCCCCTCCCCTCCCCTCCCCTCCCTTCTTCTCTCTCTACCCCATCTACTGTAATTCATTACTCTCCTGGTTTATTTTCCCATACAAAATTACATATAAGAGATTGTGAGGGGAATGGGAAAATAAACCAACTCTGCTCTCTGTAAGATACTTCTGCAACCCAGTCTTTTAACTCTGCACTCTGTAACAGTCCTTTAGAACCCCAGACTCTAAACTCTGCTCTCTGTTAAATCCATCTGAATCTCAGTCTCCAACCTCTGCTCTCTGTAAGGGTACTTCTGCCCCGCGTATCCAACTTCTGCTCTCTGTAACAGTCCTACTGCACCTCACTATCCAACCTCTGCTCTGTGTAACAGTCCTTCTGAACCCCAGTTTCTAAAATCTGCTCTCAGCAACAGTATTTCTGCACCCCCTCTCCAACATCTGCTCTCTGCAACAATTTTTCTGAACCCCATTCTCCAAACTCAGCTCTCTGCAAGGATCCTTCTGAACCCCAGTCTCCAACATCTGCACTCTGTAACAGTCCATCTGCACCATAGTCTCCAACCTCTGCTCTCTGTAAGATCTTTCTGCACTCCAGTTTCAAAACTCTGCTTTCTGTAATATTCTTTCTTCACCACAGTCTACAAACTCTGTCCTCAGCAACAGTCCTCTTCTTCCAAGACTCCGAAATTTTCTCTCTGTAAGAGTCTTTCTGTACCGCAGACTCAAACCTCTGCTCTTTGTAAGGGTCCTTCTAAATCCCAGTCTCCAACCTCTGCATTCTGTAACAGTCTGTCTGAACCCCAGTCTCCAACCTCTGTTCTCTGTATCTATCTTTCTGCACCTCAGACTCCATCCTCTGTTCTATGTAAGAGTCCTTCTGAACCCCAGTCTTAAACCTCTGCTCTCGGTAACAATCCTTTAACGCAGTCTTCAAAATCTGCTCTCCGTAACGGTCCTTTGCACCCCAATTTCCAAACTCTGCTTCCTGTAACAGTCCTTCTGCACCTTAGTTTTCAAACTGTCCTTCTTGTAATAGTCCTCCTACACCTCAGTATCCAACCTCTGCTCTCTGTAACAGTCCTTCTGCTCCTTAGTCTGAAACCTCTGCTCTCTGCATGATCCTTCTGCACCCCAGTCTAAAACCATTGCTCTCTGTAACAGTCCACCCGCACCTCAGTCTCCAACCTATGCTCTCTGTAAGATCTTTCAGAAACCCAGTATCCAAACACTGCTCTCTATAACAGTCCCTTCTGCACCCCAGTTTCCAAACTCTCCTTTCTGTAACATGAATTCTGCACACCAGTCTCCAAACTCTGCTCTCTGTAATGATTCTACTGCACCTCAGTCTCCAACCTCTGATCTCTACAACAGTCCTTCTGCACCTCAGTCTGAAACCTCTGCTCTCTGCACGATTCTTCTGCACCCCAGTCTCCAAACTCTACTCAATGTAACAGGACTTCTGAACCTCAGTTTCCCACCCCTCCTCTCTGTAACAGGCCTTCTGCAGGCCAGTCTCCAAACTCTAATCTCTGTAGCAGGCCTCGGCACCTTAGTCTCCAAAATCTGCTCTCTGCAATGATCCTTCTGCTCCCCAGTCTCCAACCTTTCTTTCTGCAATGATCCTAGTGCACCCCAGTTTTCAACCTCTGATCTCTGCAACAGTGCTTCTGCACCTCAGTCTCCAAATTCTGCTCTCTGTAAGATCCTTCTGCACCCCTGTATCCAACCTCTGCTCTTTGTAACAGTCCTTCTGCATCTTAGTCTCCAAATTCTGCTCTCTGTTACAGGCCTTCCACATCTCAGTCTCCAAACTCTGCTCTCTGCAACAGTCCTCTGCACCCCAGTCTCCAACCTCTGCTCTCTAAAACAGTCCTTCTGCACCCTAGTTACCAACATCTGCATTCTGCAACAGTCCTTCTGCAGCCCAGTCTGCAACATCTGCTCTCTGCAACACTTTTGCACCTCAGTCTGAAAACTCTGCTCTCTTCAACGACCCTCCTGCACCCCAGTATCCTACCTCTGCTCTCTGTAACAGTTTTTCTACACCTCAGTCTCCAAACTCTGCTCTCTGTAAGACCCTTCTGCAACACAGTCTTTAAACTCTGCACTCTGTACCAGTCATTCTGCACAACAGTCTTTAAACTCTGCTATTTGTAACAGGACTTCTGCACTCCAGTCTCCAAACACTTCTCTCTTCAATGATTCTTCTCCACCCCAGTCTTCAACATCTGCTCTCTGCAACAGTCCTTTGCACCCCAGTCTCCAACCTCTGCTCTCTGTAAATGTCCTTCTTTACCCCAGTCATCAAACTCTGCTCTCTGTAACAGTCCATCTTAACCCCAGTCTCCAATATCTGCTCTCTGCAACAGTACTTCTCAACCCCAGTCTCCAAACTCTGCTCTCTGCAACGATCCTTCTGGACCCCAGTCTCCAAGCACTGCTCTCTGTAACAGGCCTTCTGCACCCCAATCTCCAACCTATGCTGTCTATAACTGGACTTTTGACCCCAGTCTCCAAACTCTTCTCTCTTCAACTATCCTTCTGCACCCCAGTCTCTAACCTCTGCTCTTTGCACCAGTCCTCCTGCACCCCAGTCTCAAACCTATGCTGTCTGTAAGATCCTTCTGCAAACCTGTCTCCAACCACGGCTCTCTGTAAAAGTAATTCTGTAAAGCAGTCTCGAAACTCTGCTCTCTGTAAGGGTCCTTTTGCATTTCAATCTCCAATCTTTGCTCTCTGCAACACTCCTTCTGCAACCAAGTCTCCAATATTTGCTCTGTGCAATATTTTTTCTGCACATGAGTCTCCAAACTGTGCTCTCTGTAAAAGTCCTACTGAACCCCAGTCTTCAAACTGTGCTTTCTGTAAAAGTCCTTCTGCACCACAGTCTCCAATCTCTGCTCTCTATAACAATCCTTCTGTACCCCAGTCTCCAAAATCTGCTCTCTGCAACAATCCTTCTGCACCCCAGTCTTTAATGTCTGCTCTCTGTAAGAGTTCTTACGCACCACAGTCTCCAACCTCTGGTCTCTGCAACAGTCCTTCAGAACCCAAGTCTCCAACATTTGCTCTCTGCAACAGTACTGCTACACCCCAGTCTACAACTTCTGCTATCTGCAACAGTCCTTCTACCCCCCAGTCTCGATACTCTGCTCACCGCAAAAATCCTTCTGCACCCCAGTCTCCAACCTCTGTTCTCTTCAACAGTTCTTCTGCACCCAAATCTCCAACCTCTGCTCTCTGTAAGGGTCCTTATGCACCCCAGTATCCAACCTCTTCTTTCTGTATCAGTCGTTTTCCACCACAGTCTCGAAAATCTACCCGCTGTAACAGTCATTCTGCAACTCAGTCTGCAAAATCTGCTCTCTGCAACAGTCCTTCTGCACCTCAGTCTCAAACCTCTGCTCTATGTAAGGGTTCTTCGGCACCCGAGTCTCCAACCTCTGCTTTCTGTATCAGTCCTTCTGCACCCCAGTCTCCAACCTCTGCTCTCTGTAACAATCCTTCTACACCTCAGTCTCCAATGACTGCTTTCTGCAATGGTCCTTCTGCACCTCAGTCTCCAACCTCTTCTCTCTGTAACAGTGCTTCTGCACATCAGTCTCCAACTTTTGCTCTCCTTAATATCTTTCTGCAACCCAATATTCAACCCTGCTCTCTTTACCAATCTTTCTGCACCCCAGTCTCCAAACTCTGCTGTCTGTAACAGACCTTCTGCACCCCAGTCTCCGAACTCTGCTTTCTGTATCAGTCCTTCTGCACCCCAGTCTCCAACCTCTGGTCTCTGAAACAATCCTTCTGCACCCCAGTCTTCAACCTCTGTTCTCTACAACACTTCTTCTGCACCCAGTCTCCAAACTCTGCTGTCTGTAACAGGCCTTCTGCACCACAGTCTCCAAACTCTGCTCTGTAACATTCCTTCTCCACCACAGTCTGCAACATCTGCACTCTGCAATTGTCCTACTGCACCCAGTCTCCAACCTCTGCTCTCTGCAAAAGTCCTTCTGCACCCCAGTCTCCAACATCTTCTCTCTACAACAGTCCTTCTCCACCCCAGTCTCGAAACTATGCTCTCTGTAACAGTACTTTTGTACTGCAGTTTCCAAACTCTACTCTCTGTAACGGTCCTTCTGCACCCCACTCTCTAACCTCTGCTTTCTCTATCAGTCCTTCTGCACTCAATCTCCAACCTGTGCTCTGTAACTGTCCTTCTGCATTTCAGTCTCTAAAGTCTGCTAGCTGCAACAGTCTTTTGGAACCCCAAACTTCAACCTCTGCTCTCTGCAACAGTCATACACCCAAGTCTCCATCCTCTGCACTCTGCAACAGTCCCTCTGCACCTCAGTGTCCAACCTCTTCTCTTTGCAAAGGTCTTTGTGCACCTCAGTCTTCAACATCTACTCTTTGTAGCAGTCCTTCTGCACCTCAGTCTCCAACGTCTGCTCTCTGTAAGATTTTTCTAAAAACCAGTCTCATCTCTGCTTTCTATAACAGTCATTCTGCACCCCAGTATCAAATTCTGCAGTCTTTAAAACCCCTTTGGCACCCCAGTCTGCACCCTATGTTCTCTGCAATGATCCTTCTACACACAATCTCCCACCTCTGCTCTCTGCAACAGTTCTTCTGCACCCCAGTCCCCTACATCTGCTCTCTGCAACAGTTTGTCTAAACCTCATTCTGAAATCTCTGCTCTCTGTAAGGATCCTTCTGGAACCCAGGTTCCAACCTCTGCTCTCTCTGACAGTCCTTTGCCACCTCAGTCACCAGCCTCTGCTCTCTGTAAGATCCTTATGCCACTCAGTCTCCAAACTTTGCTGTGTGTTACATGTCATCTGCTCTCCAGTCTCCAAGCTCTGCTCTTTTTAACTGGCCTTCTTCACCTCAGTATCCAGCCTCTTCTCTCTGCAACAATCCTTCTGAACCCCATTCTCCAAACTCTGCTCTCTGCATCAGTCCAATTGCACCCCAGTCTCCAACCTCTGCTCTCTGTAAGATCCTTCTGCACACCTGTCTCAAAACTCTGCTCTCTTTAACAGTTTTTCTGTACAGCAGTCTCTAACCTCTATTCTCTGTAACAGTCTTTATGCACCCCAGTCTCAAAACACTACACTCTGCACAGTCCTTCTGCACCCAGTCTCCAACCTCTCCTCTCTGTGACAGTCCTTCTGCACCTTAGTCTCTAAACACTGATCTCTGTAACAGTTTTTCTACATCTCAGTCTTCAACAACTGCTGTCTGCAACAGTCCTTCTTCACCCCAGTCTCAAAACTCTGCTCTCTAGAATAGTCCTTCTATACACCAGTCTCCATAATCTACTCTCTGCAACGATCCTTCTGCACCCCAGTCTCCAAAGTCTGCTCTCTACAACAATCCAACTGCACCCCAGTCTCAAAAATTTCCTCTCTGTAAGATCGTTCTGGTCTTCAGTCACCAAAATCAGCTCGTAGAATTAGTCCTCTGCACCCCAGTCTCCAAACACTGCTCTCTGTAACAGTTTTTCTGCACCTCAGTCTTCATAATCTACTCTCTGAAACGATCCTTCTGCACTCCAATCTCCAACGTCTGCTCTCTGCAACAATCGTTCTGCACCCAAGTCTCAAAACATTTCTCTCTTTAAGATTCTTCTGCACCCCAGTTTCCACACTCTGCTCTCTGTAACATTCCTTCTGCACTGCAATCTCCAACGTCTGCCCTCTGCAATGGTCTCTATGCACCCCAGTCTCCAACCTTGTTCTCTACAACAGTTCTTCTGTACCGCAGTCTCTAACCTCTGCACTCTGTAATGGTCCTTCTGCACCCCAGTCTCCATAATCTGCTTTCTGTATCAGTCCCTCTGCACCACAGTCTCCAACCTATGCTCTCTGCAAAAGTCCTTCTGCACCCCAGTATCAAACATCTGCTCTGCAACAGTCCTTCTGCACCACAGTCTCAAACATCTGCTCTGTATAACAGTCCTTCTGTACTGCAGTCTCCAAACTCTGCTCTCTGTAACGGTCTTTCCGCACTCTAGTTTACAAACTCTGCTCTCTGTAACATTCCTTCTCCAACCCAGTCTCCAACCTCTGCTTACTGCAACAGTCTTTCTGCATCCCAGTCTCCAAACTCTGCTCCCTGTAGCAGCCCTTCTGCACCTCAGTCTCCAAACTCTGCTCTCTGCAACAGTCCTTCTACACCTCAGTTACCAACCTCTGCTCTCTGAAAGGATTCTTCTGCACCCCAGTCCCCAACGTCTGCTCTCTGCAACAGTCCTTCTGCACCCGAGTCTCCAACCTCTGCTCTCTGTAAGATCTTTCTGCAACCTCGTCTCCGAACTCTGCTCTCTGTAACAGTCTTTCTGTACAGCAGTCTCAAAACTCTTCTCTCTGTAACTGTATTTCTGCACCCCAGTTTCCAAACACTGCTTTCTGTATCAGTCCTTCTGCACCACAGTCTCCAACGTCTGCTCTCTGCTGCAGTCCTAGTAAAACCCAGTCTTCATCATATAATCTCTGCAACAGTCCTTCTGCACCCAAGTCTCCAACCTCTGCTCTCTGTAACAGTCCTTCTATACTGCAGACTCAAACATTTTCTCTCTGTAATGGTCCTCCTGTACCCCAGTCTCCAAACTATGCTTTCGGTATCATTTCTTCTGCACCCCTGTCTAAATCCTCTGCTCTCTGTAACAGTCCTTCTGCACCTCAGTCTCCAACATCTGCTCTCTGCAATAGTCCTTCTGCACCCAAATCTCCAACTTCTGCTCTATGCAATAGTCCTTCTGCACCTCAATATCCAAACTCTTCTCTGTAACAATCCTTCTGCACCCCAGTCTCCAAATTCTGCTCTCTGCAAATGTCCTTCTTCACCCCACTCTCCAAACTATGCTCGCTGTAATATGCTTCTTTAACCCAGTGTCAAAACTCTACTCTCAGTAACAGTTCTTCCGCTCCCCAGTCTCCAACCTCTGCTTTCTCACCAGTCATGCACCCCAGTCTCCAAACTCTGCTCTCTTCAACAATCCTTCTGCACCCCAGTCTCCTACGTCTGCTCTCTACAACAGTCCTTCTGCACATCAGTCTCCAACCTCTGCTCTCTGTAAGATCCTTCTGCACCCCAGTCTCATACCTCTGCTTTCTTCAACGGACCTTGTGCACCTAACTCGCCAACCTCTGTTCTCTGCAACAGTCCTTCTGCACCCCAGTCTCCAACCTCTGCTTTCATTATCCGTCTATCTGAACCTCAGTCTCCAACCTCTGCTCTCTGCAAAAGTATTTCTGTACCCCATTCTCCAACTTCTGCTCTTGCAACAGTCCTTATGAACAAAAGTCTCCAACATCTGCTCTCTAAAAAAGTCCTTGTGTACCCTAGTATCCAACCTCAGCTCTCTGCAACAGTCCTTCTGTACTGCAGTCTCCAACATCTGCTCTCTGCAACAGTCCTTCTGCACCTCAGTCTCAAACCTCTGCTCTCTTTAAGATCCTTTTAAACCCAGTATAAAAAAACTTTGCTCTCTGTAAAAGTTCTTCTGCACCCCAGTCTAAAAACTCTGCTCTCTGTAACAGGCCTTCTGCACCCCAGTCTCCAACGTCTGCTCTCTGTAGCAATTGTTCTGCACCCCAGTCTCCAACTTCTGCTCTCTGTAATGATCTTTCTGCACCCCAGTCTCCAAAATCTGCTTTCTGCAACAGTCCTTCTGCAACCCAGTTTCCAACCTCTGCTTTTTGCAATGATCCTTCTGCATCCCAGTCTCCAGAATCTGCCCTCTGCAACAGTTCTTCTGCACCAGAGTCTCCAACATCTGCTCTCAGCAAGAGTCCTTCTGCGCCTCAGTCTGGAAACTCTGCTGTCTGCAAGGATCCTTCTGCACCCCAGTCTCAAACCTCTGCTCTCTGTAACAGTCTTGCTGCACCTCGGTCTACAATCTCTGCTATCTGTAAGATCTTTCTACATACCAGTTTTCAAACTCTGCTCTCTGTAACATTCCTTTTCCACCACAGTCTCCAACCTCTGGATTCTGCACCGGTCCTGCTGCACCCCAGTTACGAAAAACTGTTCTCTGCAACAGTTCTTCTGCTTCCAATTCTCCAACCTCTGCTCTCTGTAACAGTTCTTCTGTACGGTAGTCTTCAAACTCTGCTCTCTGTAACGGTCTTTCTGCACCACAATCTCAAACCTCTGCTTTCTGTATCAGTCCTTCTGCACCACTGTTTCCAACCTCTGCTCTTTGTAATAGTCCTTCTGCACCTCTTTCTCCAACCTCTGCTCTCTGCAACCTTACTTCGGCACCCCATTCTCTAACCTCTGCTCTCTTCTACAGGTCTTCTGAACCACAGTCTAAAACATCTGCTCTCTGCAACAGTCCTTCTGTACCCTAGTCTCCAAACTCTGCTCTCTGTAACGGTCCTTCTGCACCCCAGTCTCAAAACTATGCTCTCTGTAACACCTTAGACTCCAAATTCTGCTCTCTACAACAGTCTTTCTGCACCCAAGTCTTTAACCTCTCCTCTCTGCAACAGTGCTTCTACAATCAAACCTTCAACCTCTGCTCTGTGTAGCAGTCCTTCTGCACCCCAGTCTCAAACCTCTGCTCTCTGCAACAGTCCTTCTGTACGTCAGTCTCCAACATGTGCTCTCTGTAATATCTTTCTGCAACCCAGTCTCCAAACTCTGTTCTCTGTAACAGCCCTTCTGCACCCTATTCTCCAAAGTCTGTTCTCTATAACAATTCTTCTGAACCCCAGTATCAAACCTCTGCTCTCTACAACGATCCTTGGGCACCCCAGTCTCCAACCTAAGCTCTCTGCAACAGTCCTTCTAAACCCCAGTCTCCAACATGTGCTCTCTGCAACAGTCCTTCGGCACCTCAGTCTTAAAATTCTGTTCTCTGAAACGATCATTCTGCACCTCAGTCTCCAACCTCTACTCTCTTTAACAGTCCTTCTGCATCTCAGTCTTCGATATCTGCTCTCTGTACAATCTTTCTGCAAACCAGTTTCCAACTCTGCCATATGTAAAAGTCATTCTGCAGCCATTCTCCAAAATCTGCTCTTCCTAAAAGGCCTTCTGCACCCCAGTCTTCAACCTGTGCTCTCCTTAACAGTCCTGCTGTGCCTCGGTCTTCAATCTCTGCTCTCTGTAATATCCTTCTGCAACCTTGTCTAACAACTCTTATCTCTCTAACAGTGTTTCTGCATTCTCGACTAGAACCTCTGCTCTCTGTAACAGGCCTTTTGCATTACAATCTCCAACCTCTATTCTTTGTAACAGTCTTTTTGCACCTCAGTCTCCAACGTCTGCTCTCTGAAACGATCCTTCTGCACCCCAGTCTTCAAAATCTGCTCTCTGCAACAGACCTTCTAGACCCCAGTCTCCTACGTCTCCTCTCTTTAACACTCTTTCTGCACCCCAGTCTTTAACCTCTGTTCTCTGTAAGGTCCTTCTGCACCCCAGTTTCCCAACTCTGCTCTCTGTAAAATTCCTTCTCCAACCCAGTCACCAACCTCTTTTTTCTTCAACTGTCCTGCTGCAACCCAGTCTCCAACCTCTGTTCTCTGCAACAGTCCTTCTACTCCCCAGTCTCAAACCTCTGCTCTCTGTAAAAGTCCTTCTGCACCGTAGTCTCCCACCTCTGCTCTCTGTAATGGTCTTTCTGCAGCACAGTCTCAAACCTCTGCTTTCTGTATCAGTCCTTCTGCACCACGGTTTCCAACCTCTTCTCTCTGTAACAGTCCTTCTGCACCTCTGTCTCCAACCTCTGGTCTCTGTAAGATCCTTCCGCAACCCAGTCTCCAATGTCTGCCCTCTGTAACAGTCGTTCTGCATCCCTTCACCAAACTCTTCTCTCTGTAACAGGCCTTCTTCACCACAGTCTCCAAACTCTGTTCTCTTTAACAGTCCTTCTGCACCCCAGGATCCAACTTCTGTTCTCTCTAACAATCCTTCTGCACCTCAGTTCCCAAACTCTGAAATCTGCAATCGTACTACTGCACCCCAGTCTCTAACCTCTGCTGTCTGCAACGATTGTTTTGGAACCCAGTCTCCAAACTCTGCTCTCTGCAAAAGTCCTTCTGCACACCAGTCTCCAACATCTGCTCTCTGCAACAGTGCTTCTGCACCTCAGTCTGAAAACTCTGCTCTCTGCAACTATCCTTGTTCACCACAGTCTCAAAACTCTGCTTTCTGTAACAGTTTTTTTGCGACTCAGTCTCCATCCTCTGCTTTCTGTAACAGTCCTTCTGCACCCCTTCTCCAAACTCTGCTGTCTGTAAGATGCTTCTGCACCCAAGTTTCCAAACTCTGCTCTCTGTATCATTCTTTTTCCACCCAGTCTCCAACCTCTGCTCTTTGCAACGGACCTTCTGCAGGCCAGTCTCCAACCTCTGTTCTCGGCAACGGTCCTTCTGCACCCCAGTCTCCAAATTCTGCTTTGCATATCATTTCTTCTGCACTTCCGTCTCCAAATTCTGCTCTATGTAAGATCCTTCTGCAACCAAGTAACCAAACTCTGCTCACTGCAACAGTCGTTCTGCACCCCAATATCCAACCTCTGGTCTGTGCAACAGTTCGTCTACACCCCAGTCTCCAACCTCTGCTCTCTGAAAGATCCTTCTGCACCCCAGTCTCCAAACTCTGACCTCTGTAACAGTCCTTCTTCACCCAAGTCTCCAAACTCTGCTCTCTGTAACAATCCTTCTGCACCTTAGTCTCACAAATCTGCTCTCTGCAACGGTTTTTCTGCACCCCATTCTCCAACGTCTATTGTCTGCAAGAGTCCTGCAGCACCTCAGTCTCCAAATTCTGCTCCCTACAACAATCCTTCTGCACCCCAGTTTCCAACTTCTGCTCTCTGCAACAGTTCTTCTGCACCCCAATCTCCAAACTCTACTCTCTGAAAGATCTTTCTGCACCCCAGTCTCCAAATTCTGATCGTTGTCACAGTCCTTCTTCACCCAAGTCTCTAACCTCTGCTCTCTGTAACAATCCTTCTGCACCTAAGTCTCCAAAAATTGCTCTCTGCAACGATCTTTCTGCACCCCATTCTCCAACTTCTGTTGTCTGAAAGAGTCCTTCAGCACGTCATATCCAACCTTTGCTCCCTGCAACAATCCTCTGCACCCCAGTCTCAAACTGCGGCTCTCTGCAACAGTTCTTCTGCACACCAGTCTCCAACTTCTACTCTCTGAAGAATTTCTTCTCCACCCTAGTCTCCAACCTCTGATCTCTGTAACAGTCCTTCTGTACCACAGTCTCTAACTTCTGTTCTCTGTAAGATCTTACTGCACTCCAGTTCCCAAACTCTGCTCTCTGTAACATTTCTTCACCACCCAAATATCTAACCTCTGCTCTCTGCAACGGTCTTTCTGCATCCCAGTCTTCAACATCTGCTCTCTGCAACCGTCCTTCTGCACACCAGTCTCCAATATCTGCTCTCTGTAACAGCCCTTCTGCACCCAGTCTCCAAACTCTGCTCTCTGGAACAGGCCTTCTGCAACCTAGTCTCCAAACTCTGCTCTCTGTATCAGTCCTTCTGCACCACAGTCTCCAAACTCTGTTCTCTGTATCAGTCCTTCTGCACCTCAGTCTCCAAATTTTGATCTCTGCAACAGTCCTTCTACACACCAGTCTTCAACCTTTGCTCTTTGTAACAGTCCTTCTACACACCAGTCTCCAACCTCTGCTCTCTGTAACAATCCTTTTGCACCCCAGTCTCCCATCTCTTCTTTCTGTATCATGATTTTTCACCCCAGTCTCCAAAGTCTGCTATGTTTAACAGTCCTTCTGCATCTCAGTCTCCAAACTCTTCTCTCTGCAAAAGTCTTTCTGCACTCCAGAATCCAAACTCTGCTTTCTGCAATATTCTATCTGCACCCCAGTTTCCAAACTGTGTTCTCTGTAACTGTCCTTCTGCACCCAAGTCTCCCACCTCTTCTCTCTGTTATGATCCTTCTACACCCCAGTCTACACTTTGCTCTCTGCAATGATTCTTCTACAACTGAGTCTCCAACTTTTGCTCTCTTTTTTGATCCTTCTGCAACCCACTCTCCAACCTCTGCTCTCTGTATGATCCTTCTGAAAAGAAGTCTCCTTACTCTGCTTTCTGTAACAGTCCTTGTGCACCCCAGTCTCCAAACTCTGCTCTCTGTAAAAGTCCTTATGCACCATAGTCTCCATCCTCTGCTCTCTGCATCACTTATTCTTCACCCCAGTCTCCAAACACTTTTCTCTGCAATAGTCCTTCTGAACCCCTGTCTCCAAACTCTGCTCCCGGTAACAGTTCTTCTGTACTGCACTCTCAAAACTCTGCTCTCTGTAACGGTCCTATTGCACCCCAGTCTCCAACCTCTGCTCTCTGCAAAAGTCCTTCTACACCCCAGTCTCAAACATTTGCTCTCTGCAACAGTCCTACACGCAAGTCTCCAACCTCTACTCTCTGCAAGATCTTTCTGCACCCCAGTCTCCAATTTCTGCTCTCTGCAACAGTCCTTCTGCAACCCAGTCTCAAACTTCTGGTCTCTATAAGATCCTTCTGAACCCCAGTTTCTAAACTTTGTTCTCTATGACATTCCTTCTGCACCCCAGTCTCAAAGCTCTACTCTCTCTAACAGTCTTTCTGCTCCCCAGTCTCCCTCGTCTGCTGTCTGTAAGAATCCTTCTGAACCATGTCTCCAAACTCTCTTTTTAGTAAAAGTACTTCTGCACCTCAGTCTGCAACATCTGCTCTCTGTAACGATCCTTCATCACCTCAGTCTCCAAACTCTTCTCTTCGTAACAGGCCTTCTGCAACCCAGTCTCCAAGCTCTGCTCTTTGGATCAATCCTTCTGTACCCCAGTAACCTTCCTCTGCACTCTGTAAAAATCCTTCTGCACCTCAGTCTTTCAACTCTCCTCTCTGCAACTGTCCTTCTGCACCCGAGTCTCCAACCTCTCCTCTCTGTAACAGTTCTTCTACACCCCAATCTCCAAACTCTACTCTCTGAAACAGTCCTTCTACACACCAGTCTCCAACATCTGATATCTGCAACAGTTTTTCTCCATCCCAGTCTCCAACCTCTGCTCTTTGTAACAGTCCTTCTGTACTGCAGTTTCCAAACACTTCTCTCTGCATCGGTCCTTCTGCACCCCAGTCTCAAACCTCTGTTTCTGTATCAGTCCATCTGCAATCAAGTCTCCAACCTCTGCTCTCTGTAACAGTCCTTCTGCACCTCAGTGTCCAAATTCTGCTCTCTACAACAGTTCTTCTGCACCCTAATCTCCAACCTCTGCTCTCTGCAACAGTCTTTCTACACCCAAGTCTCCAATATCTACTCTCTTCAACAGTCCTTCTTCACCTCAGTCTCCAAACTCTGCTTTCTGCAATGGTCTCTCTGCACCCCAGTTTCCAAACTCTTCTCTCTGTAAGATCCTCCTGCACCTCAGTTTCCAAACTCTTTGTAACATTCCTTCTGCACCCCAGTTTCCAAACTCTGCTCTCTGCAATGATCCCTCTGCACCCCAGTCTCCAACCTCTTTTCTCTACAACAGTTCTTATGTACAAGGGTCTTCAACCTCTATTCTCTGTAAGGGTCCTTCTTAATCCCAGTCTCCAACCTCTGCTTTCTGTATCAGTCCTTCTGCAACACAGTTTCCTAACTCTGCTCTCTGTAACGACCCTTCTGCTCCCCAGTCTACAAACTCTGCTTTCTGTATCAGTTTTTCTGCACCTCAGACTCCAACCTCTGCTCTCCGCAACAGTCTTTCTGTGCCCCAATCTCCAAACTCTGCTTTCTACAATTGATTTTATGCACCCGAGTCTCCAACCTCTGTTCTCTACAACACTTATTCTGCACCCCATTCTCCAAACTTTTCTCTCTGTAACAGTACTTCTACACCCAAGTCTCCAAACTCTGCTCTTTGTAACAGTCCTTCTGTACTGTAGTCTCAAACCTCTGGTCTCTGTAATGGTCCTTCTGCACACCAGTCTCCAAACTCTGGTTTCTGTAACAGTACTTCTCCACCCCAGTCTCCTACCTCTGCTCTCTGTAACAGTCCTTATGTTTTGCAGTCTTCAAACTCTGTTTTCATTAATGGTCTTTCTACACCCCAGTTTCCAACCTCTGCTTTCTGTATCAGTCGTTCTGCACCACAGTCTCCAAACTCTGCTGCTGTAACAGTCCTCTGAACCTCAGTCTGCAACCTCTGCTCTCTGCAATAGTCCTACTGCACCGCAGTCTCCAAACTCTGCTCTGTGCAACACTCCATCTGCACCCCTGTCTCCAACATCTGCTCTCGACAACTGTCCTTCTCCACCCTAGTCTCCAACTTCCGCTCTTTGCAACAGTCTTTCTGCACCCCAGTCTCCAACCTCTGCTTTCTGTATCAGTCCTTCTGCACCCCAGTCTCAAACCTCTTTTCTCTGTAACAGTCCATCTCCACTTCAGTCTCAGACCTCCACTCTCTGCAACAGTCCTGTGGCACCCCAATCTCCAAATGCTACTCTCTGCAACAGTCTTTCTCCACCCCAGTCTCCAACCTCTGCTCTCTGAAACAGTTCTCCTGCGACCAAATCTCCAACCTCTAGTCTCTTTAATAGTCCTTCTGCATCCAAGTCTCCAACCTCCACTCTATGCAACAGTCCTTCTGCACCCCAGTCTCCAACATCGGCTCTCTACAACATTCTTTCTTCACCCCAGTCTCCAATCTCTTCTTTTTGTATCAGTACGTCTGCACTCAAGTCTCTAACCACTGATCTCTGTAGCATTCCTTCTGCACCTCAGTCACCAAATTCTGCTCTCAGCAACAGTCCTTCTCCACCCCAATCTCCAACGTCTGATCTCTGCAACAGTTCTTCTGCACCCCAGTCTCCAACCTCCTCTCTGCAACAGTGCTTCTGCACCCCAGTCTCCAACATCTGATCTCTGAAACAGTTTTTCTCCACCCCAGTCTTCAACCTCTGCTCTCTTTAACAGTCCTTCTGTACTGCAGTTTCCAAACTATTCTCTCTGTAACTGTCCTGCACACCAGTCTCCAACCCCTGTTTTCTCTATCAGTCCTTCTGCACTCAAGTATCCAACCTCTGCTCTCTTTAGAGTCCTTCTGAACCTCAGTCTCCAAATTCTGCTCTCTGTAACAGTCCTTCTACAGCAAAGTCTCTAACCTCTGCACTCCTCAACAGTCCTTCTGCACCTCAGTCTCCAACCTCTGCTCTCTACAATCGTCTTTCTACACCTCAGTTTTCAACATCTACTCTCTGTAACAGTCTTTCTGCACCTCAGTCTCAAATTTCTGCTCTATATATGATCCTTCTGAAAAGAAGTCTCCAAAATCTGTTTTCTATAAAAGTCCTTCTGCACCCCAGTCTCCAAAGTCTGCTCTCTGTGTCAGGCCTTCTGCACACCAGTCTCCATTTTCTGCTCTCTGTAACAGGAATTCTGCACCAAATCTCTGATCTCTGCTCTCTTTAACAGTCCTTCTGTACACCAGTCTCCAACCTCTGCTCTCTGTAACAGTCCTTCTGCACCGCAGACTCCAACATCTGCTCTCTGAAACAGTCTATTCCACCACAGTCTCCAACCTCTGCTCTCTGTAACAGTCATTCTGTACTGCAGTCTCTAACCTCTGGTCTCTGTAAGGGTCCTTCTGCACCGGAGTCTCCAAACTCTGCCTTCTGTATCAGTTCTTCTGCACCCCAGTCTCCAACCTCTACTCTCTGTATCAATCCTTCTGAACCTCAATCTCCGAAAATTCTCTTTGAAACGGTCCTTCTGCACCTCAGTCTTCAAACTTTTCTCTCTGTAACAGTGCTTCTGGGCCTCAGTCTCCAACCTCTGCTGTCTGTAACAGTCCTTCTGTACTGCAGTCTCCAACCTTTGTTCTTTGTCAGGGTCCTTATTCACCACAGTATCCAACCTCAGCTTTCTGTATCCCTCGTTTTCCACCAGTCTCCAAACTCTGCCCTCTGTAACAGTCATTCTGCACCCCAGTCTTCAGCCTCTGCTTTCTTTAACAGTCCTTCTGAACCAGAGTCTCCTACCTCTGCTCTCTGTAACGGTACTTCTGCACCTCAGTCTCCAACATCTGCTTTCTCTATCAGTCCTTAAGTACCCCAGTCTTCAACCTCTGCTCTCTGCAAAATTCCTTGTGCACCCAGTCTCCAACATTCACTCTCTGTGAGATCTTTTTGCACACCAGTCTCCTACCTCTGCTAACTGAAACAGTCCTTCTGCAACCCAGTATCCAAACTCTGCTCTCTGTAACAATAATTCTGCACCTCAGTCTCCAACCTCTTCTCTCTGCAAAGGTCCTTCTGCACCCCAGTCTTCAAACTCTGTTCTCTTAAACAGTCCTACTTCACCCCAGTCTCAAAACTCTGCACTCTGTAACAGTTTTTCTGTACCCCAGTCTCCAACCTCTGCTCTCTGCAACAGTCCTTATGCACCTCAGTCTCAAAACTCTGCTCTTTGTAAGATCCTTCTGCAAACCAGTCTCCTAACTCTGCTCTCTCTAACAGTCCTTCTACACCCCAGTCTCCAAACTCCACTCTCTAGAACAGGCCTTCTTTGCACCATTCTGTAACCTCTGCTCTCTGTAAGATTATTCCTGAACCCCAGTCTCCAACGTCTACTCTCTGCAACATTCCTTCTGCACCGAACATCTCCTCTCTTCAACAGTTCTTCTATAACCCAGTCTTCAACTTCTGCTCTCTGCAACAGTCTTCCTACACCCCATTCTCCATACTCTGCTCACCCCAACAACCTTTCTGAACCCCAGTCTCCAAACTCTGTTCTCTATAACAATTCTTCTGCACCCCAGTCTTTAAACTTTGCTCTAAGTAACAGTCCGTCTGTACCGCAGTCTCCAAACTTTGTTCTTTGTAAGGGTTCTTATGCACCCCAGTATCCAAACTCTGCTTTCTGTATCCGTCCTTTTCCACCCCAGTCCTCAAACTCTGCCCTCTGTAACAGTCCTTCTGCAACTCAGTCTGCAATGTCTGCTCTCTGCAACAGCCCTTCTGCACCACAGTCTCCATCCTCTGCTCTCTGGAACAGTCGTTTTGTACCCTAGACTCCAACATCTGCTCTCTGAAACAGTTCTTCTCCAGCCCAGTCTTCAAACTCTGCTTTCTGTAACAGTCCTTCTGTACTGCAGTCTCCAAACTCTGGTCTCTGTAAGGGTCCTTCTGCACCAGGGTCTCCAACCTCTGCTTTCTGTATCAATTCTACTGCACCCCAGTCTCCAACATCTTTTCTCTGTATCAATCCTTCTGCACCTCAGTCTTCAAGTCTCCTCTCTGCAACGGTCCTTCTGCACCTCAGGCTCCAAACTCTTCTCTCTGTAACAGTGCTTCTGCACCTCAGTCTCCAAACTCTGCTTTCTGTAACATCCTTCTGCAACCCGGTCTCCAAAGTCTGCTCTCTCTAAAACTCCTTCTGCACCCCAGTCTCCAAACTCTGCTCTCTGTAACAGGCCTTCTTCAACGCATTCTCCACCTTCTTCTCTCTGTAAGAGTCCTTCTGCACCCCAGTCTCCAACCTCTGCCCTCTGCAACGATCCTTCTGAACCCCAGTCTCCAACGTCTACTCTCTGCAACAGTCCTTCTGCACCCAAGTCTCCTAAATCTGCTCTATGAAACAGTCCCTCTGAACCTCAGTCTGATAACTCTGCTCTCGGCAACGATCCTTCTGCACCCCAGTCTCCAAACTCCGCTCTCTGTAACAGTCATTCTGCACCTCAGTCTCCAACCTCTGTTCTCTGTAAGATGCTTCTGAAACCCAGTCTCCAAAGTCTGCTCTCTGTAACAGGCCATCTGTTTCCCAGTCTCCAACCTCTTCTCTCTGCCACAATCCTTCTGCACCCCAATCCCCAAATCAGCTCTCTGAAAGATCCTTCTGCACCCCAGTCTCCAAACTCTTCTTTATGTAAGAGTCCTTCTGCACACCAGTCTCCAACTTCTAATCTCAGTAACAGTCCTGTACTGCAGTCTCCAAACTCTGTTCTCTGTAACAGTCCTTCTTCACCCAATTTCATAACTCTGCTTCCTGTAACAGTTTTTCTGCACCTG
The DNA here is from genome assembly GCF_052094955.1 of Ictidomys tridecemlineatus. Classification (NCBI taxonomy): domain Eukaryota; kingdom Metazoa; phylum Chordata; class Mammalia; order Rodentia; family Sciuridae; genus Ictidomys; species Ictidomys tridecemlineatus. The sequence goes on along the minus strand of NC_135478.1, from coordinate 212,739,466 downwards.
AGTCTCCAAACTCTGCTCTCTGTTACAGTCCTTCTACACACCAGTCTCCAACTACTGCTCTTTTTTTTGTAAATATCCACCTGCACCTAGTCTGAAACCTCTGCTCTCCAAGATTCTTCTGCACGCCAGTCTCCAACCACTGCTCTTTGTAACAGTCCCCCTGCACTTCAAACTCCAAACTCTTCTCTCTGTAAGATCCTTAAGAAACCCAGTCTCCAAACTCTGCTCTCTATAACAGTCCTTCTGCACCCCATTTTCCAACCTATCCTCTCTGTAACAGGCCTTCTGCACGCCAGTCTCCAAACTCTGCTCTATGCAACGATAATTCTGGACGCCTGTCTCCAACCTCTGCTCTCTGCAGTGACCCTACTGCACTCCAGTCTCCAACCTCTAATCTCTGAAACAGTCCTTCTGCACCTCAGTCTCCAACTTCTGCTCTCTGAAAGATCATTCTGCACTCCTGTCTCCAAGCTCTGCTCCTTGCAACGATCTTTCTGCACCCCAGTCTCCAACCTCTGCTCTATGTAACAGGACTTCTGCACCTAAGTCTCAAACCTCTGTCCTCTGCAACAGTCTTTCTGCTAACCAGTCTCCAACATCTGCTCTCTGCAACAGTTCTTCTGTAACTCAGTTTAAAATCTCTGCTCTCTGCAATGACCCTTCTGCACCCAAGTTTCCTACCTCTGCTCTCTGTAACAGTCCTTCTGCACCTCAGTCTCCCAACTCTGCTCTTTTTATGATCCTTCTGCAACATAGTCTTTAAACTCTGCACTCTGTAACAGTCCTTCTGCACAACAGTCTCCAACCTCTGCTCTCTGTAATAGGACTTTTGCAAAACAGTCTCCAAACTCTGCTCTCTGTAATAACCCTCAGCACCCCAGTCTCTCTGCAATGATTTTTCTCCACCCAAGTATCCAACATCTGCTCTCTGCAACTGTCCTTTTGCATCCCAGTCTGCAAACTCTGCTCCCTGTAAAATCAATCTGAACCCCAGTCTCAAACCTCTGCTCTCTGCAGCAGTCATTCTATACCCATGTCTTCATCCTCTGCTCTCTGGAAGAGTCGTTTTGCACCCCAGACTCCAACATCTGCTCTCTGAAACAGTTCTTCTCAAGCCCAGTCTCCAACCTCTGCTCTCTGTAAAAGTCCTTCTGTACTGCAGTCTCCAACCTTTGCTCTCTGTAAGGGTCCTTCTGCACAAGAGTCTCCAACCTCTGCCTTCTGTATAAGTTCTTCTGCACCCCAGTCTCCAACCTCTTCTCTCTGTATCAATCCTTCTGCACCTCAGTCTCCAAGTATTATCTCTGCAATAGTCCTTCTGAACCTCAGTCTCCAAACTCTTCTCTCTGTAACAGTGCTTCTGCACCTCAGTCTCCAACCTCTGCTCTCTGTAACATTTTTCTGCAACCCGGTCTCCAAACTCTGCTCTCTCTAAAAGTTCTTCTGCACCCCAGTCTTCAACTCTGCTCTCTGTAACAGGCCTTTTTTCAACCCATTCTTCACCTTCTGCTCTCTGTAAGAGTCCTTCTGCACCCCAGTCTCCAACCTCTGCTCTCTGCAACGATCCTTCTGAACCCCAGTCTCCAAAGTCTACTCTCTGCAACAGTCCTTCTGCACCCAAGTCTCCAAAATTTGCTCTATGCAACAGTCCCTCTGAACCTCTATCTGAAAAATCTGCTCTCATCAACGATCCTTCTGCACCCCAGTATCCAAACTCCGCTCTCTGTAATAGTCATTGTGAACCTAAGTCTCCAACTTCTGTTATCTGTATGATCCTTCTGAAACCCAGTCTCCAAGTCTTCTCTCTGTAACAGTCCTTCTGCACCCCAGTCCCCAAACTCTGCTGTCTGTAACAGGCCTTCTGAACCCAAGTCTCAAAACTCTGCTCTCGATAACAGGCCATCTGCTTCCCAGTCTCCAACCTCTTCTCTCGTCTCTGTGTAACAGTCCTTCTGCACCCCAGTCTCCAAACGCTGCTCTCTGTAACAGTCCTTCTTCACCCCAGTCTCTAAAATCTGCTCTCTGCAACAGTCCTTCTCCATGCCAGTCTCCAACATCTGCTCTCTGCAACAGTCCTTCTGCACCCCAGTCTTCAAACTCTGCTCTATGGAACGAACCTTCCGGAACACAGTCTCCAACATCTGCTCTCTGCAACAGTCTTTCTGCACAACAGTCTCCAACCTCTGCTCTCTGTAAGATCGTTTTGCACTCTAGTTTCCAAACTCTGCTCTCTGTAACAGTCCTTCTATACCGCAGTTTTCAACCTCTGGTCTCTGTAACGGTCCTTCTCCACCCCAATTTCCAAACTCTGCTGTCTGTAACAGTCCTTCTGCACATCACTCCCTAAACTCTGCTCTCTGTAACAGTCCTTCTACACCTCAGTCTGAAACCTCTGCTCTCCACGATTCTTCTGCACCCCAGTCTCCAACCACTGCTCCATGTAACAGTCCACCTGCACCTCAGGCTCCAAAATCTACTCTCTGTAAGTTACTTCAGCAAACCAATTTTCAAACTCTGCTCTCTGTAACAGTCCTATTGCACCCCAGTCCCCAACCTCTCCTCTGTGTAACAGGCCTTCTGCACGCCAGTCTCAAAACTCTGCTCTCCATAGCAGGCTTTCTGCACCCCTGTATTTAACCTCGGCTTTCTGAAACTGTCCTTCTGCACCCGAGTCTCCAAACTCTGCTCTCTGTAACAGGACTTCCTCACCTCAGTCTCCAAACTCAGCTCCCTGCAACAGTCCTTCTGCACCCCAGTCTCCAAACTCTGTTCTCTGCAACGGTCCTTCTGCACCTCAGTCTCCAACCTCTACTCTCTGTAACAGTTTTTTTTGCACTTCAGTCTCCAACCTCTGCTCTCTGTAGGATCCTTCGCAAACCCAGTCCCCAACCTCTGCTCTCAGTAACATTCCTTTTGCACACCAGTTTTCAATCTCTTCTCTGTAACGATCATACTTAACCCAATCTCCAACCTCTACTCTCTGCAACAGTCTTTCTACACCCCAGTCTCCAACATCTGGTCTCTGCAACAGTCCTTCTGCACCACAGTCTGAAAACTCTGCTATCTGCAACTACCCTCCTGCACCCCAGTCTCCTAATTTTGCTGTCTGTTACAATCCTTCTGCACCTCAGTCTCCAACCTCTGCTTTCTGTAAGATCCATCTGAACCCCAGTCTCCAACATCTGCTCTCTGTAACAGTCCTTCTATACTTAAGTCTCCAACCTCTGCTCTCTTTAACGGTCCTTCTGCACCCCAATTTCCAAACTCTGCTCTCTGCACCTCAGTCTCAAAATTCTGCTCTCCGTACCAGTCCTTTTAAACCTCAATCTTCAACCTCTGTTCTCTGTAACAGTACTTCTGCACCTCAGTCTTAAACCTCTGCTCTCCACGATCCTTATGCACCCCAGTCTCAAACCACTTGTCTCTGTAACAGTCCACCTGCACCTTAGTCTCCAACCTCTGCTCTCTCTAAGATCCTTAAGCAACCTAGTCTTCAAACTCAGCTCTTTGTTACAGTTCTTCTGCACCCAAGTCTCCAACCTCTTTTCTCTGTAGCAGGCCTTCAGCACTCCAGTCTCCAAATCTGCTCTCTGTAGCAGGCCTTCTGCAACCAAGTCTCCAACCTCTGCTCTCTGCAACGATCTTTCTGCACCCCAGTCTTTAATCTGTGCTCATTGTAATGATGCTACTGCACCCCAGTCTCCAACCTCTGATCTCTACAACAGTCCTTCTGCACCTCAGTCTCCAACCTCTGCTCTCCGCAACAGTTCTTCTGCACCCCAGTCTGCAAACTCTGCTCTCTGCAACATTCCTACGGCACCCTAGTTACCAACGTCTGCTCTCTTTTACAATCTTTCTGCACCCCAGTCTCCAACCTCTGCTCTCTGTAACAGTCCGCTTTTACTGCATAATCCAACCTCTGCTCTCTGTAACGGTCTTTCTGCACCCAAGACTCCAATCTCTGCTTTCTGTGTCAGTCCTTCTGCACCCCAGTCTCCAACCTCTACTCTCTATAACAGTCCTTTTGTACCTCAGTCTCCAACGTCTGCTCTCTGCAACAGTGCTTATGCACCACAGACTCCAATATCCGCTATCTGCAACAGTCCTTTTGCACCCCAGTCTCCAACCTTTGCTCTCTGTAACAATCCTTCTGCACCTCAGTCTCCAACATCTACTCTCTGTAACAGTCTTTCTGCACCTCATTCTTCAACCTCTGTAGGAACCTTCTCCAACCCAGTCTCCAAACTCTGCTCTTTTTACCTGTCCTTCTGCACACCAGTCTTCAACCTCTGCTCTCTGCACCGATCCGTCTTCATCCCAGTCTCCAACCTCTGCTCTCTGCAACAGTCCTTCTGCACACCAGTCTCCAACATCTTTTCTCTGCAAGAGTCCTTCTGCAACTCAGTCTAAAACTTTGCTCTCTGCAAAGATCCTTCTACATCTCAGTCTCATACATCTTCTCTCTGTAAGACCCTACTACAACCCTGTCTCCAAACTCTGCTCTCCGTAACAGTCCTTCTGCAGAACAGTTTCCAACCTCTGCTCTCTGTAACAAGAATTTTGCAACCCAGTCTCGAAACTCTGCTCTCTGTAACAGGCCTTCAGAACCCCAGTCTCCAACCTCTTCTCTCTGCAATGATTTTTCTCCACCCCAGTCTCCAACCTCTGCTCTCGGCAACAGTCCTTCTGCACCATAGTGACCAATCTCTGCTCTCTGTAAGATCTTTATGCACTCCAGTCTCCAACCTCTGCTCTCTGTAACAATCCTTCTGCGTCCCAGTCTTCAACATCTGCTCTCTGCAACAGTTCTTCTGCACGTTAGTCTGAAAACTCTGCTCTCTGCAAGGATCCTTCTGCACTCCAGTCTCCTACCTCTGCTCTGTGTAACAGTCCTTCTGCACCTCAGTCTCACAAGTCTGCTCTCTATAAGATCCTTCTGCAACTTAGTCTTTAAACTCTGCACTCTGTAACAGTCCTGCTGCACAACAGTCTCCAAACACTGCTCTTTGCAACAGGACTTCTGCAACCCTGTCTCCAAACTCTGCTCTCTGTAACAGGCCTTCTGCACCCCAGTCTCCAACCTCTTCTCTCTGCAACGATTCTTCTCCACCCCAGTCTCAAACATCTGCGCTCTGCCACACTCCTTTTGAACCCCAGTCTCCAAACTCTGCTCTCTGTAAGATCCATCTGAACCCCAGTCTCCAACCTCTGCTCTCTGTAACAGTCCTTCTGCACACAAGTCTCCAACATCTGCTCTCTGAAACAGTCCTTCTGCAACTCAGTCGGAAAACTCTGCTCTCTGCAATAATCCTTTTGCACCTCAGCCTCCTACCTCTGCTCTCTGTAAGACCCTTCTGCAACCCAGTCTCCAAACTAAGCTCTCTGAAACAGTCCTTCTGCACAACAGTTTCCTACCTCAGCTCTCTGTAACAGGAATTCTCCATCCCAGTCTCGAAGCTATGCTCTTTGTAACAGTAGTTCTGCACCCCAGATTCCAACCTCTGCTCTCAGCAACAGACCTTCTGCACCTTAGTCTCCAACCTCTGCTCTCTGTAACAATCCTTCTGCACGTAAGTATTCCACTACTGCTCTCTTTAATATTCTTTCTGCACCTCAATCTCCAACCTCTGCTCTCTGCAAAGGTCCTTCTTCACACCTGTCTCCAACCTCTGCTCTCTGAAACAGTCCTTCTGCACCCCAGTCTCCAAACTCTTCTCTCTGCAAAAATTCTTCTCCATCCCAGTCTCCAACCTCTGCTCTCTGCAAAAGTTTTTATGCACCCAAGTCTCTAAACTCTTCTCTCTTTAACAGTCCTTCTGAAACCTAGTCTCAAACATCTGCTCTCTGTAAGAGTCCTTCTGCCCCATAGTCTCCACCCTCTGCTCTCTGCAACAGTCCGTCTGCACCCAAGTCTCTAACTCTTCTCTCTTTAACAGTCCTTCTGAAACCTAGTCTCCAACATCTGCTCTCTGTAAGAGTCCTTCTTCACCCCAGTCTCCACCCTCTGCTCTCTGCAACAGTCCGTCTGCACCCAAGTCTCTAAACTATTCTCTCTTTAACAGTCCTTCTGAAACCTAGTCTCCAACATCTGCTCTCTGTAAGAGTCCTTCTGCACCCCAGTCTCCACCCTCTGCTTTCTGTATCAGTCCTTCTGCACCCCAGTCTCCAAGCTCTGCTCTCTGCAACAGTCTTTCTGCTTCCTAGTTAGCAACATCTGATCTCTCCCACAATCCTTCTTCCCCCCAGACTCCAACCACTGCTCTCTGTAAAAGACATTCTGTACTGCAGTCCAAACTCTGCTCTCTGTAACCTTCTTTCTTCACCACAAACTCCAATCTCTGCTTTCTCTATCAGTTCTTCTGCACCCCAGTCTCCAAACTCTGCTCTCTGTAAGAGTCCTACTGTACATCAGTCTCCAACCTCTTCTCTCTGTAAGATCCTACTGCACCCCAGTATCCAAACTCTGCTCTCTGTATCATTCCTTCTCTACCCCAGTCTCCAACCTATGCTTTCTGCAATGGTCGAGCTGCACCCCAGTCTCAAACCTCTGTCCTCTGCAACAGTTTTTCTACTCCCCAGTCTCCAACCTCTGCTCTCTGTAACAGTCCTTCTGTACCGCAGTCTCGAAACTCTGCTCTCTGTAAGATTCTTCTGAAAACTAGTCTCCAAACTCTGCTTTCTGTAACAGTACTTCTGAACCCAGACTCCAAACTCTGCTCTCTGTAACAGTCCTTCTGCACCCAACTCTCCAACCTCTGCCCTCTGTAACAGTCCTTCGGCACCCCCAGTCTCCACCCTCTGCTCTCTGTAACAATCCTTCTGCACCCAAGTCTCCAACGTCTGCTCTCTGCAACAATCCTTCTTCACTTCAGTCTCCAAACTTTTTTCACTGGAAGATTCTTCTGCACCCCAGTTTCCAAACTCTTCTCTCGGTAAAATTCCTTCTGCACCACAGTCTCTAACGTCTACTCTCTGCAATGGTCCCTATGTACCCCAGTCTCCAACCTAGTTCTCTTCAACTGCTGTCTTCAAACTCTGTTCTCTGTAAGGTTCCTTCTGCACCCCATTCTCTGAACTTTGCTCTCTGTAACAGTCCTCTTGCACCTCACTCTGCAACCTCTGCTCTCTGCAACAGTCCTTCTGCACCCCAGTCTCCAACTTCTGCGCTCTGTTACCGTCCTTCTGTACTTCAGTATCCAACCTCTGCTATCCTTAATGGTCTTTCTGCACCGCAGTCTCCAAACTCTGCTTTCTGTATCAGTCCTTCTGCACCCCGGTCTTTAAACTCTGCTCTCTGTAACAGTCCTTCTGCACCTCAGACTCAAACCTCTTCTCTCTGCAACAGTCCTACTGCGCCCCAATCTCCAACCTCTGCTCTCTGCCTCGGTCCTTATGCACCTCAATGTCCAAATTCTGCTCTCTGTATAATCGTTCTGGAACCCAGTCTCCAACCTCTGCTATCTGCAATGGTCCTTCTGCACCCCACTCTCCAAACTCTATTCTCCACAACAGTTATTCTGCACCCCAGTCTCCAACCTTTGATCCCTGTAACAGTTCTTCTCTACCATAGTTTCCAAACTCTGTTCTTTGTAAGTGTCCTTCTGCACCTCAGTATAAAACCTCTGCTCTCTGCAACAGTCCTCCTGCTCCCCAGTCTTCAACCTCTGCTCGCTGCAACAGTCCTTCGGCAGCCCAGTCTCCGAAATTTACTCTCTGCAATATTCTTTTTCCACACCAATCTCCAACCTCTGCTCTCTTTAACCGTCCTTCTGTACTGCTGTCTCCAAACTCTTATCTCTGTAACAGTCCTTCTGCACCTCAGTCTCCAAGGTCTGCTTTCTGTATCAGTCTTTCTGCACCACGGTCTCTAAACTATGCTCTCTGTAAAAGTCCTTCTGCACCTCAGACTTCAACCTGTGCTCTCTGCAACAGTCCTACTGCGGCCCAAACTCCAACCTCTGCTCTCTGCAACAGTCCTTCTGCACCTCAGTGTTCAAACTCTCCTATTTGTATGTTATTTCTGAAATCCAGTATCCAACCTCTGCTATATGCAATGGTCCTTCTGCACCCGAGTCTCCAACCTCTGTTTACTATAACAGTTATTCTGCACCATAGTCTCTAACATCTGCTCTCTTCAACAGTCTTTCTCCACCTCAGTCTCAAACTTTGCTCTCTGCAACAGTCCTTCTGCTCCCCAGTCACCAAGCTCTGCTTTCTGTATCAGTCATTCTGCACCCCAGTCTCCAAACTCTGCTCTCTATAACAGTCCTCTGCACCTCAGTCTCTATAACCGTCCTTATGCAAATCAGTCTCCAACCTCTGCTCTCTGTAACATTCCTTCTGTTCCTCAGTCTCCAAACTCTGCTCTCCATAAGATCCTTTTGCAACCCAGTCTTTAAACTCTGCTCTCTGTAACTGTCCTTCTGTACCCCAGTCTCCAAGCACTGCTCTCTGTAATGGGACTTCCTTACCCCAATCTCCAAACTCTGCTCTCTGCAAGGGTTCTTCTGCACCTCAGTCTCCCAAATCTTCTCTCTGTAACAGTGCTTCTGCACCTCAGTCTCCAACCTCTGCTCTCTTTAACATCCTCCTGCAACCCAGTATTAAACATCTGCTCTCCGTAACAGTCCTTCTACACACCAGTCTCCAAACTCTGCTCTCTGTAACAGGCCTTCTGCACCCCAGTCTCCAACATCTGTTATCTGTATCAGTCCTTCTTCATTCCAGTCTTTAACCTCTGCTCTCTGCAACGATCCTTCTGCACCCCAATCTCCAACGTATGCTCGCTGTAAGATCCCTCTGCACACCTGTCTCCAACCTCTGCTCTCTGTAACACTCCTCTGTACCACAGTCTCCAACTTCTGATCTCTGTAAGGGTCCTTCTGCACCTCAGTCTCAGACTTCTGCTCTCTGCAACACTCCTTCTGCACCCCAGTCTCCTACGTTTGCTCTCTGCAACAGTTTTTCTGCACCTCAGTCTTTAACCTATGCTCTCTGTTAAAGTCCTTCTGCACCCCAGTCTCCAACCTGTGCTCTCAGTAAAAGTCCTTCTGCACCACAGTCTCCAACCTCTGCTCTCTCTAACCATCCTTCTGAACCCAAGTCTCCAAATTATGCTCTCTGCAATGATTCTTCTGCACCACAGTCTCCAAAGTCTGCTCTCTGTAACACGCCTTCTGCACCCCAGTCTTCAAACTCTGCTTTCTGTAACCATCATCTGAATCTCAGTCTCTATCCTCTGCTCTATGCAACAGTTCTTCTTCACCCAAGTCTCCAACATCTTCTCTCTTAAAAAGTCCTTCTAAACCCTAGTCTCCAAACTCTGCTCTGTGTAACAGTCCTTGTACAGCCCAGTCTCCATACTCTGCTCGCAGCAAGGATCCTTCTGCACCCTAGTCTCCATCCTCTTTTCTCTGCAACTGTCCTTTTGCACCCCAGTCTCCAGCATCTGCTCTCTACAACAGTCCTTCTACACCCCAGTCGCCTGCCTCTGCTCACTGTAAGATCCTTCTGCACACCAGTCTCCAACCCCTGCTCGCTGTAACAGTCCTTCTAGAACCTAGTCTCCAAACTCTGCTCTCTGCAACATTGCTTCTGCACCTAGTATCAAACATATGCTCTCTGTAAAAGTCTGTCTGCACCCCGGTCTCCAACCTCTTCTCGCTGTAATGACCCTTATGCACCCCAGTCTCAAACATCCATTCTCAGCAACAGTCCTTCTGCCCCGCAGTCTCCAAACTCTTTTCTCTGTAAGATCCTTCTGAAACCCAGTCTCCAAAGTCTGCTATCTGTAACTGTCTTCTGCACCCCAGTCTTTAACCTCTGCTCTTTGCATCAGTCTTTCTGCACCTCAGTCTCCAAACTGTGCTCTAGTTAAAAGTCTTTCTGCACCTCAGTCTCCAAACTCTGCTCTCTGTAAGGATCCTTCTGCACCCCAGTCTCGAACCTCTGCTCTCTGCAACCACCCTTCTGCACCTTAGTCTCCAACCTCTGCTCTCGGCAAGGATCCTTCTGCACCCCAGTCTCAAACCTCCTCTCGCTTCAAAAGTCCTTTTGAACCCCAGTCTCCAACATCTGCTTTTTGCAACACTTCTTTTGTACCTCAGTCTGAAAACTCCGCTCCCTGTCATACTCCATTTGCAACCCAGTCTCCAACCTCTGCTCTCTGTAACAGTCCTTCTGTACCTCAGTCTCCAATCTCTGCTCTATGCAACAGTCCTTCTGCGCACAAGTATTCAACATCTGCTCTCTTAGACAGTCCTTCTACACCACAGTCTCCAACTCTGCTCTCTGAAACAGTCTTTCTACACCCCAGTCTCCATTCTCTGATCGCCACAACTATCCTTCTGCACCCCAGTCTCCAAAGTCTGTTCTCTACTCAGTTCTTCTTCACCCAGTCTCCAACCTCTGCTCTCTGTAACAGTCCTTCTGTACCACAGTCTCCAACCTCTGTTCTCTCTAAGGGTTCTTATGCACCCAATATCCAACCTCTGCTTTCTGTATCAGTCGTTTTGAACCACAGTCTCCAAACTCTGCCCTCTGTAACCGTCCTTCTGCAACTCAGTCTGCAACCTCTCCTCTTTACTACAGTCCTTCTCCACCCTAGTCTTCAACCTTTGCTCTCTGCACAGTTCTTTGCACCCAGTCTCCAACATCTGCTCTCTGCAACAGTCATTCTCTACCCTAGTCTCCAAACTTTGCTCTCTGTAACAGTCCTTCTGTACTGCATTCTCAAACCTCTGCTCTCTGTAAGGGTACTTCTGCACCTGAGTCTTTAACCTCCTGCTTTCTGAGTCAGTCCTTCTGCACTCCAGTCTCAAACTTCTTCTCTGTGTAACTGTCCTGCACTTTAGTCTCCAACCTCTGCTCTCTGCTACAGTCCTTCTGGACCCCAATTTCAAACCTCTAATCTCTGCAACAGTCTTTCTACATCCCAGTCTAAAACATCTGCTCTCTGAAACAATCCTTCTAAACCCCAGTCTCCAATCTCTGATCTCTGTAACAATTCTTATGCACCTCAGTCTCCAACATCTGCTCTCTGCAACGTTCTTTCTGCAACTCAGTCTCCAACCTCTATTCTTTGTAACAGTGCTTCTGCGCCTCAGTCTCCATCCTCTGCTCTCTTTAAGATCCTTCTGCAACCCAGTCTCCAATCTCTTCTCTCTGTAGCAGTCCTTCATCACCCCAGTCTCCAAATTCTGCTCTCTGTAACAGGCCTTCTGCACCCCAGTCTCCAACCTCTGCTCTCTGTATCAGTCCATCTGCACCCCAGTCTCCAACGTCTGCTATCTGCAACGATCCTTCTGCACCCCAGTCTCTAACTTCTGCTCTCTGCAACAGTCATTTTGCACCTCAGTCTCCAACATCTGCTCTCTGCTACAGTAATTCTCCACCCCAGTCTCCAACCTCTGCTCTCTGCAACAGTCCTTCTACACCACAGTCTCCATACTCTGCTCCCACCAACGATCCATCAGCATCCCAGTCTCCAACCTCTTCTTTCTATATCAGTTCTTTTGCACCCCAGTCTCCAACCTATGCTCTCTATAACAGTCCTTCTGTACGGCAGTCTCCAACCGATGTTCTCCGTAAGGGTCTTTATGCACCCCAGTATCCAACCTCTGCTTTCTGTATCAGTCGTTTTGCACCACAATCTCAAAACTCTGTCCTCTGTAACAGTCCTTCTGCAACTCAGTCTGCAACCTCTGCTCTCTCCAACAGTCCTTCTGCAACCCAGTCTCCATCCTCTGCTCTCTGCAACAGTCATTTTGCACCCCAGTCTCCAAAATTTGCTCTCTGTAGCAGTCCTTCTCCACCCCAGTCTCCAACCTCTGCCCTCTATAACAGTTCTTCTATACTGAATCCTCCAACCTCTGCTCTCTCCAACAGTCCTTCTGCAACCCAGTCTCCATCCTCTGCTCTCTGCAACAGTCATTTTGCACCCCAGTCTCCAAAATTTGCTCTCTGTAGCAGTCCTTCTCCACCCCAGTCTCCAACCTCTGCCCTCTATAACAGTTCTTCTATACTGAATCCTCCAACCTCTGCTCTCTCCAACAGTCCTTCTGCAACCCAGTCTCCATCCTCTGCTCTCTGCAACAGTCATTTTGCACCCCAGTCTCCAAAATTTGCTCTCTGTAGCAGTCCTTCTCCACCCCAGTCTCCAACCTCTGCCCTCTATAACAGTTCTTCTATACTGAATCCTCCAACCTCTGCTCTCTCCAACAGTCCTTCTGCAACCCAGTCTCCATCCTCTGCTCTCTGCAACAGTCATTTTGCACCCCAGTCTCCAAAATTTGCTCTCTGTAGCAGTCCTTCTCCACCCCAGTCTCCAACCTCTGCCCTCTATAACAGTTCTTCTATACTGAATCCTCCAACCTCTGCTTTCTGTATCAGATTTTCTGCACCCCAGTCTCCAAACTGTGCTCTGTGTAACTGTCCCTCTGCACCTTACTCTCAAAACTCTTCTCTCTGTTACAGTCCTTATAGACCCCAGTCTCCAAACTCTGCTCTCGGTAACAATCCTCTGAACCTCAGTCTCCAACCTCTGTTCTCTGCAATGGTGCTTCTTCACCTGAGTCTCCAACCTCTACTCTCTGTAACTGTGCTTGTACACCTCAGTCTCCAACCTCTACTCTATGTAAGATCCTTCTGCAATGCAGTCTTCAAACTCTGCTCTCTGTAACAGTTCTTCTGCACCTCACTCTCCAAACTCTGCTCTCTGTAAAAGACCTTCTGCACCCCAGTATCCAACCTCTGCTCTCTATATCAGTCCTTCTGCACCCCAGTCTCCAACCTCTGCTCTCTGCAACAGTCCATGTGCACCCCAATCTCCAACATCTTCTCTCTGTAACAGTCCTTCTGTACCTCAGTCTCCCATATCTGCTCTCTGTAGCAGTCCTTCTTCACCTCAGTCTTCAACCTCTGCTCTGTGTAACAATCTTTCTGTACCCCAGTGTCCAACCTTTGCTCTCTGCAACGATCCCTCTGCATCCGAGTCTCCAACATCTCCTCTCTGTAACAGTTCTTCTGCACCCAAGTCTCCAACAGCTGATCTCTGCAACAGTCCTTCTGCACCTGAGTCTGGAAACTCTGCTGTCTCCAACGATCCTTCTGCACCCCAGTCTCCAATCTCTGCTCTCAGTAACATCCCTGCTGCACCCCAGTCTCCAAAATCTGCTCTCTGTAACAGGCCTTCTGCACCCCAGTCTTCGAACTCTGCTCTCTTTATCAGTCGTTCTACACCCCAGTCTCCAAACTCTTCTCTCTTTATCAGTTCTTCTGCACCCCAGTCTCAAACCTCTGCTCTTTGTAACAGTTCTTCTCTATCACAGTCTTCTACATCTGCACTCGGCAACAGTCTTTCAGCACCCCAGATTCCAACTTCTCGTTTCTGCAACAGTCCTTCCACACCCCAGTCTCCAACCTCGGGTACCTTCAACAGTCCTTCTGCACCCCAGTCTCCAAACTCTGCTCTCTGTAACAATCTTTCTGTGCCTCCGTCTCCAACCTCTACTCTCTGTTACAGTCCCTCTGCACCTCACTCTTCAACATCTGCTCTCTGTAAGTTTCTTCTGCAACCCAGTCTCCAAACTCTGCTCTCTGTAACAGTCATTCTGCATGCCTTCTCCAACTCTCTTCTCTGTAACAGGTCTTCTGCACCCCAGTCTTCAAAGTTTGTTCTTTATAACAATCCTTCTGCTCCCCAGTCTTCAACCTCTGTTCTCTGTAACATCCTTCTACAACCTTTCTAAAAACTCTACTCTGTAACAGTCCTTCTGCACCTCAGTCTCCAAACTCTGTTCTTTGCAACACTGTTTCTGCACCCCAGTCGCCAAACTCTACTGTCTGTAACAGTCCTTCTGTACCGCAGTCTCCAAACTCTTCTCTCTGTAAGGGTCATTCTGCACCACAGTCTCCAACCTCTGCTTTCTGTATCAGTTCTTCTGCACCCCAGTCTACAACCTCTGCTCCCTTTAACAGTCTTTCTGCACCTAATATCCAAACTCTGCTATCTGCAACAGTCCTTATGCACCCCAGTCTACAACCTCTGGTGTCTGCAAAATTCCTTCTGCACCCCAGTCTGCAATGTGTGCTCTGTGTAACAGTGCTTCTGCATCCCAGTCTCCAACTCTGCTCTCTGCAATGATCCTTCCATACCTCAGTCTTAAACCTCTGCTCTTTTTAACAGTTCTTCTGCACCCCAATATCCAAACTCTGTTCTCTGTAACTGTCTTTCTCCACCTCAGTCTTCAACCTCTGCTCTCTGAAAGAGTCCTTCTGCACCCCAGTCTCCAACATCTGCTCTCTAAACAGTCGTTCTGCACCCCAGTCTCCAACATCTGCTCTCTGCAACAGTCCTTCTGGACCCCAGTGTCCAAACTCTGCTCTCTGCAACGATCCTTCTGAACCCCAGTCTCCAACGTCTGCTCTCTGAAAGATCCTTCTGACCCCAGTTTTTAAACTCTGCTCTCTGTAATATTCCTTCTCCACGCCACTCTCCAAACTCTGCTTTCTGAAACGGTCCTGCTGCACCACAGTCTCCAATCTCTGTACACTGCAACACTCCTTCTGCTCCCCAGTCTCCAAACTCTGCTCTCTGTAACAGTCCTTCTGTACCACAGTCTCCAAAATCTGCTCTCTGTAAAGGTCCTTTTGCAAGCCAGTCTCCAACCTCTGCTTTCTTTGTCCGTTTTTATGTACCTCAGTCTCCAACCTCTCCTCTCTGCAAAAGTCCTTCTGCATACAATTCTCCATCTTCTGCTCCCTGCAACAGTCCTTCTGAACAAGAGTTTCCAACATCTGCTCTCTGAAAAAGTTTTTGGGTACCCTAGTCCCCAACCTCTGCTCTCTGCAACAGTCTTTCTGTACTGCAGTCTCCAACTTCTACTCTCTGCATCGAAACTTCTACACCCCAGTCTCTAACATCTGCTCTCTGAAAAAGTCCTTCTGCACATCAATCTGAAAATTTTGCTCTCTGCAACAATCCTTCTGCACCCCAGACTTCAACATCTGCTCTCTGTAACAGTCCTTCTGAACCTCAATTTCCAAACTCTGCTCAATGTAAAATCCTTCTGCAACACAGTCTCCAAAATTTGATCCCCTATACTGTCCATCTGCACCTCAGTCTCAAACCTCTGCTCTCTATCACAGTCGATCTACACCTCAGTCTGAAACCTCTTCTCTAGGCAGGATCCATCTGAATTGCAGTCTCCAGACACTGCTCTCTGTAACAGTCCTCTGCACCTCAGTCTCCAAACTCTGCTGTTTGTAAGAACCTTCTGCCACTCAGTCCCTAACTCTGCTCTTTATAACAGTCCATCTGCACCCCAATCTTAAACCTCTGCTCTCTGTTACAGGCCTTCTGCACCCCAGTCTCCAACCTCTTCTCTCTGCAACGATAAATCTACACCTCAGTCTTCAAAATCTGCTCTCTATAAGATAATTCTGCAACCCAGTCTCCCAACTTTTCCCTAACAGACCTTCTGCACCCCTTCTTTGAACTCTCCTCTCTGTAACAGGCCTGCTGCACCCCAGTCTCCAAATTCTGTTCTCTATAACAAGCCTTCTGCATTCCAGTCTCCAACCTCTGCTCTCTGCAACAGTCCTTCTGCACCCCAGTCTCCAACCTGTGGTCTCTGCAACAGTCCTTCTGCACCTAGTCTTAAAACGCTGTTCTCTGCTACAATCCTTTTGCACCTCAGTCTCCAACCTCTACTCTCTGTAACACTCCTTCTGCATCTGGGTCCCCAACATCTGCTCTCGGTTAGATCCTTCTTCAACCCAGTCTCTAATTCTGTGATCTGTAGCAGTCCTTCTGGAGCCCTTCTCCACACTCTGCTCTCTGTAACAGAAGTTCTGCACCCCAGTCTCCAACCTCTGCTCTCTGTAACACTCTTTTTGCACCTCAGTCTCCAACCTCTGGTCTCTGCAACGATCATTCTGCACCCTAGTCTCCAACGTCTCCTCTCCTCAACAGTCTTTCTGAACCTCTGTCTCCAAATTCTGCTCTCTGCAACAGTCCTCCTACACCCCCGTCTTCAACCTCTGCTCTGTGTAAAAGTACTTCTGAACACCAGTCTCCAACCTCTGCTCTCTGTAACAATTTTTCTGAACCCCAGTCTTCAACCTCTGCTCTCTACAACAGTCCTTCTGCCCCATATACTCCAACCTCTGCTCTCTGTTACAGTCTTTATATACCGCAGTCTCCAACCTCTGCTATCTATAACGGTTTCTCTGTACCCTAATTTCCAACCTCTACTTTCTGTAACAGTCCTTCTGCACCTCAGTCTGAAACCTCTGCTCTCTGCACTATCCTTCTGCACCTCAGTCTCCAATCACTGCTCTCTGTAATATTCGTCCTGCACCACAGTCACCAACCATTGCTCTCTGTAAGATCCTACTGCAACCCAGCCTCAAGAGTCTGCTCTCTATAACAGTCCTTCTGCAACCCAGTCTCCAACCTCTGCTCTCTGTAGCAAGCCTTATGCACCCCAGTCTCCAAACTCTGCGTTCTGAAAGAATCCTTCTGCACGCCAGTCTTCAACCTCTGCTCTTTGTAACGGTCCTTCTGCACCCCAGTCTCACACCTCTGTTTTCTGTATCATAATTCTTCACCCCAGTCTCAAACGTCTTCTCTGTGTAACACTTTTTCTGCATCTCAGTCTCCAACGTCTGCTCTGTGCAACAGTCCTTCTGCACCCCAGTCTCCAACCTCTGCTTTCTGCAACATTGCTTCTGCACCCCAGTCTCCAACCTGTGCTCTCTGTAACACTCCTTCTGCACCGCAGTCTCCCACCTCTTCTCTCTGTACGGATCCTTCTGCAGCCCAATCTCCACCTCTGCTCTCTTCAAGGATTCTTCTACAACTCAGTCTCCAACTTCTGCTCTCTTCAAAGATCCTTCTGCACCGAGTCTCCAACCTCTGCTCTCTGTAACTGTTTTTCTGCACCTAAGACTCCAACCTCTGCTCTCTGCAAACGTCCTTCTGCACCCTTGTCTCCAAACTCTTCTCTATGAAACGATCCTTATACACCACATTCTCCAACATCTGCTCTCTGCAACTGTCTTTCTGCACCCCAGTCTCCAAAGTCTCCTCTCCTTAACACTCCTTAGGCACCACACTCTCCAACCTCTGTTCTCTGTAAGGTCATTCTGCACCGCAGTTTCCAAACACTGCTGTCAGTAACATTCTTTCTCCAACTCAGTCTAAAACCTCTGCTTTCTTCCACGGTCCTGCTGCAACCCAGTCTCCAACATCTGTCTTCTGCAACAGTCTTTCTACTCCTGAGTCTAAACCCTCTGCTCTCTGTGACAGTCTTTCTGTACCGCAGTTTCCAACCTCTGCTCTCTGTAACGGTCCTTCTGCACCCCAGTCTCAAACCTCTCCTTTCTTTTTAAGTTTTTCTGAACCATGGTTTCCAACCTCTGCTCTCTGTAACAGTACTTTCTACCTCTGTCTCAAACCTCTGAACTCTGCAACCTTACTTCTGCACCCCATTCTCTAACCTCTGCTCTCTGTCAAAGTCCTTCGGCACCCAATTCTCTGACCCCTGCTCTATGCAACAGTCCTTCTGTACCACAGTCTCCAACATCTGCTCTCTGTACCGGTTCTTCTGCACCCCAGTCTCAAACCTTTTCTCTCTGTAACATTCTTCTGCACATCAGTCTCCAACCTCTGAATCTGCAAAAGTTCTTCTGCAACCCAGTCTTCAAACTCTGCTCCCTGCAACAGTTCTTCTGAATCCCAGTCTCCAACATCTGCACTCTAAAACAGTTCTTCTATAAACCATTCTCCAACCTCTGCTCTCTGTAACAGTCCTTTTGTATTGCCGTCTCTAAACTCTGCTCTCTGCAACGGTCCTTCTGCACCCTAGTCTCCAACCTCTGCTTTCTGTATCAGTCCTTCTGAACCCCAGTCTGTAACAGTCCTTATGCACCACAGTCTCCAAATTCTCCTCTCTGCAACAGTCATTCTGCAAACAAGTCTCCAACACCTGCTCCCTCCAACAGTCCTTTTGCACCCCATTCTCGAACCTCTGCTATATGCAACAGTCCTTCTGCACCCCAGTCTCCAACCTCTGCTCTCTGTAACAATCCTTCTGCACCTCTGTCTCCACCTATGCTCTCTGAAATGTTCCTTCTGCACCTCAGTCTCCAACCTCTACTCTCTGTAACAGTCGTTCTGCACCTCAGTCTCCAACCTCTGCTCTCTGTATGATCCTTCTGCAACCCAGTCTCCAAACTCAGCCCTCTGTAACAGTCGTTCTGCGTCCCTTCACCAAACTCTGCTTTCTGTAACAGGCCTTCTGCACCGCAGTCTTCAACCTCTGTTCTCTGTAACAGTCCTTCTGCACCCCAGTCTCAAACCTGTGCTCTCTACAAAGATGCTTCTGCACCCCAGTCTCCAACCTCTGTAATCTCTCACAGTCCTTCTTAACCTCAGTGAAAAAACTCGGATCTCTGCAACGATTTTTCTGCACCCCAGTCTCTAAACGCTGCTCTCTGTAACAGTCCTGTTCCACCTCAGTCTCCAACCTCTGCTCTCTGTAAGATCCTGCTGCAACCCTGTCTCCAAACTCTGCTCTATATAACAGTCCTTCTGCACCCCTGTCTCCAACCTCTGCTCTCTGTAACAGTCCTTCTGCAACTCAGACTCCAAACTCTGCTCTCTGTAACGTTCCTTCTCTACCCCATCTCCAACCACTGCTCTCTGAAATGGTCCTTCTTCACGACAGTCTCAAACGTCTGTTCTTGGCAACAGTCCTTCTGCACCCCATTCTACAAACTCTGCTCTCTGTGACAGTCCTTCTGCACCCCAGTCTCAATCCTCTGCTCTGTGCAACAGTTCGTCTGCACCGCAGTCTCCATCTTCTGCGCTGTGAAAGATCCTTCTTCACCCCAGTCTCCAAACTCTGATCTTCGTATCAGTCCTTGTTCACCCCAGTCTCCAACCTCTGCTCACTGTAAAAATCCTTCTGCACCTCAGTCTCCAACCTCTGCTGTCTACAAAAATTCTTCTGCACCCAAGTCTCCAACCATTGCTCTCAGTAACATTTCTTCTGCACCTCAGTCTCCAAACTCTTCTCTATGTAAGATCCTACTGCCACCCAGTCTCCAAACTCTACTCTCTGTAACAGTCCTTTTGCACCCAAGTCTCCAACCTCTGCTCTGTGCAACAGTTCGTCTGTACTCGACTCTCCAAACTCTGCTCTCTGTAAAATCCGGCTGCAACACTGTCTCCAAACTCTGCTGTATATAACCGTCCTTCTGCACCCCAGTCCCCAACATCTGCTTTCTGCAACAATCCTTCTGCACCCAAGTCTTTGACTTCTGCTCTCTGAAACACTTTTTCTGCACCCCATTCTTTACAATCTACTCTCTGAAACAGTCCTTCTGAATCTCGATCTCCAACCTCTGCTCTCTGCAACAGTCCTTCTGTACCCTGGTCTCCAACCTCTGCTCTTTGTGTCAGTCCTTATGTACTGTAGTCTCCAACCTCTGCTGTCTGTAAGGTTCATTCTGGACCTAAGTCTCCAACATCTGCTTTCTGTATCAGTCTTTCTACACTCCAGTCTCCAACCTCTGCTTTCTGTATCATAATTCTTCACCTCAGTCTCCAACGTCTTCTCTGTGTAACAGTCCTTCTGCATCTCAGTCTCCAAACTCTGCTCTCTGCAACAGTCCTTCTGAACCCCAGTCTCCAACCTCTCCTTTCTGCAACATTACTTCTACACCCTAGTATCCAACCTTTTCTTTCTGTAACAGTCCTTCTGCACCCAAGTCTCCTACATCTGCTCTCTGTAACGATCCTTCTTCAGCCCAGTCTCCACCTCTGCTCTCTGCAACAATTCTTCTACAACTCAGTCTCCAACTTCTGCTCTCTTCAACGATCCTTCTGCACAGCACTCTCTAACCTCTGCTCTCTGTAACAGTTTTTCTGCACCTCAGTCTCCAACCTCTGCTCTTTGCAATGATCCTTCTGCACCCCAGTCTCCAACGTCTCCTCTCCTTAACACGTTTTCTGCACCCCAGTCTCCAACCTCCGTTCTCTGGAAGGTCCTTCTGCACCGCAGTTTCCAAACTCTGCTCTCTGTAACATTCCTTCTCCAACCCAGTCTCAAACCTCTGCTTTCTTCAACGGTCCTGCTGCAAGCCTGTTTCTAAACTCTGTTCTCTGAAACAGTCCTTCTGCTCCCCAATTTCCAATTTCTGCTCTTTGTAACAGTTCTTCTGTACTGCAGTCTCCAACTTCTGCACTCTGTAATGGTCTTTCTGCACCCTAGTCTCCAACCTCTTCTTTCTGTATCAGTCCTTCTGCACCACAGTCTCCTACCTATGCTCTCTGTTACAGTACTTATGCACCTCAGTCTCCAAACTCTGCTTTCTGTTAGATCCTTCTGCAACCAAGTCTCCAAACTCTGCTCTCCATAACAGTCCTTATGCACCCCAGTCTCCAACCTCCATTCTCTGGAAGGTCCTTCTTCACTGCAGTTTCCAAACTTTGCTCTCTGTAACATTCCTTCTCCAACTCAGTCTACAACTTCTACTTTCTTCAATGGTCCTGCTGCAACCCAGTCTCCAACATCTGTTCTCTGCAACAGTCTTTCTACTCCCAAGTCTCAACCCTCTGCTCTCTGTGACAGTCTTTCTGTACCACAGTCTCCAAGCACTTCTCTCTGTAACGGTCCTTCTGCACCCCAGTCTCAAACCTCTTCTTTCTGTGTAAGTTCTTCTGAACCATGGTTTCCAACCTCTGCTCTCTGTAACAGTACTTTTCTACCTCTGTCTCAAACCTCTGAACTCTGTAATCTTACTTCTGCACCCCATTCTCTAACCTCTGCTCTCTGTAAAAGTCCTTCGGCACCCAATTCTCTAAACCCTGCTCTATGCAACAGTCCTTCTGTACCACAGACTCCAACATCTGCTCTCTGTACCGGTCCTTCTGCACCCCAGTCTTAAACCTTTTCTCTCTGTAACATTCTTTCTGCACCTCAGTCTCCAACCTCTGCATCTGCAAAAGTTCTTCTGCAACCCAGTCTCCAAACTCTGCTCCCTGCAACAGTTCTTCTGAACACCAGTCTCCAATATCTGCACTATAAAACAGTTCTTCTATAAACCATTCTCCAACCTCTGCTCTCTGTAACAGTCCTCGTGTATTGCAGTCTCCAAACTCTGCTCTCTGCAACGGTCCTTCTGCATCCCAGTCTCCAAACTCTGCCCTCTGTAACAGTCGTTCTACATCCCTTCACCAAACTCTGCTCTCTGTAACAGACCTTCTGCCCTGCAGTCTTCAACCTCTGTTCTCTGTAACAGTCCTTCTGAAACCCAGTCTCAAACCTCTGCTCTCTACAAAGATGCTTCTGCATCCCAGTCTCCATCCTCTGTAATCTCCCACAATCCTTCTTACCTCACTGTAAAAACTCGGATCTCTGCAACGATTTTTCTGCACCCCAGTCTCTAAACTCTGCTCTCTGTAACAGTCCTGTTCCACCTCAGTCTCCAACCTCTGCTCTCTGTAAGATCCTGCTGCAACCCTGTCTCCAAACTCTGCTCTATATAACAGTCCTTCTGCACCCCAGTCTCCAACCTCTGCTCTCTGTAACAGTCCTTCTGCAACTCAGACTCCAAACTCTGCTCTCTGAAACGTTCCTTCTCTACCCCGTCTCCAACCTCTGCTCTCTGAAACGGTCCTTCTGCACGACAGTCTCAAACCTCTGTTGTTGGCAACAGTCCTTCTGCACCCCAGTCTACAAACTCTGCTCTGGGTATCATTTCTTCTGCACCTCAGTCTCCAACCTCTGCTTTATGTAAGGTCTTTTTGCGACCCAGTCTCCAAACTCTGCTCTCTGTAAAACGCCTTCTGCACTCCAGTCTCTAAACTCTCCTATCTGTAACAGGCCTTCTGCACTCCAGCCTCCAACCTGTTCTCTCTGCAACGATCTTTCTGTACCTCAGTTTTTAACCTCTACTCTCTGCAACAGTTATTCTGCACCCCAGTCTCCAACCTCTGCTCTCTGTAAAATTCTTATGACCTCAGTCTCAAAACTCTGCTATCTGTATAAGTCCATATGCACCCCAGTATCCAACCTCTGCTCTCTGTAGCAATCTTAGGCACC
This sequence comes from Ictidomys tridecemlineatus, assembly GCF_052094955.1. NCBI lineage: Eukaryota > Metazoa > Chordata > Mammalia > Rodentia > Sciuridae > Ictidomys > Ictidomys tridecemlineatus. The sequence goes on along the minus strand of NC_135478.1, from coordinate 212,717,354 downwards.
TAAATCTCCAACTTCAGCTGTCTGCATCGGTCCTTCTGCACCCCAGTCTCCAAACTCTGATCTCTGCAACAGTCCTTCTTCACCTCCGTCTCCAAAGTCTTCTTTCTGTATCAGTTCTTCTGTAACCCAGTCTCCAAACTCTGCTCTCTGTAACAATTTTTCTGCACCTCAGCCAACAACCTCTGCTCTCTGTAACAGTCCTTCTGCAACCTAGTCTCCAACCTCTACTCTCTGCAACATTTCTTCTGCACCCCAGTTTCCAACCTGTGCTCTCTGTAAGTGTCCTTCTGCACCCCGTCTCCAACATATGATCTCTGTAAGTATCATTCTCCACCATATTCTCCAACCTCTGCTCTCCTCAACGATCATTCCTCACCTAAGTCTCCAACCTCTGCTCTCTGCAACGATCCTTCTGCACCCCAGTGTTCAACCAATGGTCTCTGTAACAGTCCTTATGCAGCTCAGTCTCCAATCTATGCTCTCTGTAAGATACTTCTGCACACCAGTCTACAACATCTGCTCTCTGCAGTGATCCTTTAGAACCTCAGTCTCCAACCTCTGCCCCCTCTAACAGTCCTTCTGTACAGCAGTTTCCAAACTCTGCTCTCTGTAGCGGTCTTTCTACACCCCAGTCTCCAACCTCTACTTTCTGTATTAGTCTTTTTGCACCCCAGTCTCCTAACTCTGCTCTCTGTAACAGTTCTTCTGCACATCAGTCTTCAAACTCTACACTCTGCAACAGTCCTCTGCACCCCAGTCTCCACACTCTGCTTTCGGTAACAGTTATTCTGCATCCCAATCTCCAAACTCTGCTCTCTGTAACACTCCTTCTGCACTCCAGTCTCCACCCTGTGATCTCTGTAACAATTTCTCTGGACATCAGTCTCAAACCTTTGCTCTATACAACTTTCCTTCTGCTCCTCAGTCTCCAAACACTACTCTCTGTAAAACTCCTTCTGCACCTCAATCTCCAAACTCTGCTCTCTGTAAGATCATTCTGCAACCAATTCTCCAAACTCTGCTCTCTGTAACAGTCCTTCTGCACCCCAATCTCCAAAGTCTGCTCTCTGTAACAGGCCTTCTGCACCCCACTCTTATAACTCTGTTCTCTTTATAGGCCTTCTGCACCCAAGTCTCCAACTTCTGCTCTCTGCAGCGATCCTTCTGCACCCCAGGATCCAACATATGCTCTCTGCAGCAGTACTTCTGCACCTCAGTCTGAAAAGGCTGCACCTCTGTCTCCAAAATGATCTCTGTAAGATTTTTCTGCAACCACGTCTTGAAACTGTGCTATCTGTAACAGTCCTTCTGCACCCCAGTCTCAAACCTCTGCTCTCTGTAAGATCCTTCTGCACCAAAGTCTTTAACTTCTTCTCTCTGTATCAGTCCTTGTGCACCCAGGTCTCCAAACTCTGCTCTCTGCAATATTTCTTCTGCACCCGAGTCTCCAAATTGTGCTCTCTGTAACAGTCCTTCTGCACCCCAGATTCCAACATCTGCTCTCTGCAATGATCTTTCTTCTACCCAGTCTCCAAACTCTGCTCTCTGTAAAAGTTCTTTTGTATCGCAGTCTCCAATCTCTTCTCTTTGTAACGGTCCATCTGCTCCCCAATTGCCAACCTCTGCTTTCTATAACACTCTTTCTGCACCCCAGTCTCCAAACTCTTTTCTTCTGCAACAATTCTTCTTCACCTTAGTCTCCTACGTCTGCTCTCTGTAAAGTCCTTCTGCACCTCAGTCTCCATTCTTTGCTCTCTGTAATGGTCCTTCTGAACCCCAGTATCCAATCTCTACTCTCTATAACAATCCGTCTGCACCTCTGTGTCCAACGTCTGCTCTCTGTAACAGTCCTTCTGCACCCCAGGCTCTAAACTCTGCTCTCTGTAACAGTTCTTCTATACCGCAGTCGCCAACCTCTACTCTCTATAACGGTCTTTCTGCACC